>NC_056729.1:1533762276-1533989776 GCF_019279795.1 Protopterus annectens
GCACTTATTTTCAATTTCAGTTTTTTTTTTTATGGGGGAAGGGGGGCGTACAAAAAGCCAAAAACCAGGGACACATTTTAAACATTGCTTGTATAAATTTGGAAAGTTGCTAGAATAAAATGCTGTGTTACCACCATGCATTTCACTGGCACATCTCAAACCCAGGACCCCTGTACACTACAATCAGAGCAACATACCACTATGCCAAATTAGCAGTTTCCTGAAAAATAGGAAGACCGAAACTTAAATGGCTATCTTTTAGTGAATTCACTTCTCACTTCTCACCATAAATCTCAACCTCTTTGCACAAAAAAAACTGGACAAAGCCAATAATGGGGGAATACAGCCCCAAAATAGTGACAAATTTCAAATACTGATCTTATAAGAAAAAAAAGAAAGAATTAGAACATTGCTGGAATAAAAGGTTTTGTGTTGCCATTTATTTTCTGAAGAATATGAAGTCTGAAATTCAAATGCCTGTCATTACTTAATGAATTCAATCCTGCAGTGATCCTGAAAACCACAAATTTTTATGATGAACGTTTACAATTGGTGGTGGCTAGGGACTTTAGGCTCTTTTTGTCCTGTACCCAAGGTACAGGGTTTGACCCTACAATGGGGCATTTTCACACACACACACCCCGTCTCTCTTTTTATCATGCTTCTTCTCTATCTAAACACATCCATACTTTTTCTCCTATTTCACCTTATTTGCTGTCATAAACCTATCCAAGCCTTCAAGTACTCTCTTGCAATCAGCAAATCAAATCTTATAAATAAACAGATCTGTAATATAACAATTGCCCCAAACCCATTTAATATAGCCACTAACAACCTGTTCAATATTAAGATACAAACTACCACTAACAGCCTGTCCAAAATAATATACCAAATACCAAAATCCATCTGTATAAGCAAAAATCTTACCTAAACTTTAACACATCCCAGTCCCCTCTTGTGTACCTTCTAACTAAAAATGTCACAAAATCTAGAGATATTCATACAAACCCTGGTTCTCTCTCATTATCAGCTACCTCTATAACTCCTTTATGTAAAATGCACTCAGTTGCATCCACACCCTTTCCAAACCTAATAAAATACTTACTTCTCCTTCTCCGTTTCGATTAAATAAAGCCAGCAGCGATAATAAATCCTTTCCATTCTCACCATACAGAACCAGCCAGGAGCAATAAATCCACAGCAGCAAGCCATAACCCAGAAGCTATAATAAATCCACACAGCTAAATAACCAGCCAGGAGCGATAAATCCACAGCAAGCCTCCTAAATAAATCCTTGCCGTTCTCGCCCGCAATTGCAAAGTATTTGAACCAGCGCAAGCTCAATTCTGACAGGCTGGTAAGCCCTGACAGAGCTGACGTCATCACGCATGCGATGACATCAGCTCACACAGCGCGAAAAATAAAAAAAATAAAGCGCAACAAGGAAAAAAAAATCAGAAATGAAGGGGTGCCACTCGGGAATCGTGGCACCCCATTATTTGGACCCCAAAACTCGGTAAAAACTGAGTAATTCGGGACAGTTGGGAGGTTTGAATACTATATTTCTTAGGAAGTTTGAGTTCAAGTCTCATTTGCCCCATGTTAGAGTCTTTTCCACTGGTATATATCCCATATTGTGTAGTCTTTTATCAAGGGGTAGTTTGTTAGATTTACGGGTTTATTATTTATTAGTAGATTAGGATTTAGGTGTAACGGTTGTATAAGGGCAAAAGCGTCAGCTAATTGCAATGATTTAAATAGTTTCTGTGTTGTAAGAATCATGTTTTTAATTAGTGGGTGTAGATTCTTCGTATATATACTAGCCTGGTTTAAATTCAAGAATGGTAGGGATTTGATATTACAGCCAAGGGATTTCAACTGTTCATACCAGATTTTGGTCCACTGGGGCGTCCAAGTATTTATATATGAATCATAGTTTATTATTTGTATTAGTCTGTAGACAGTAATTATACTATAGTAAAGCTTAAAATCAGGCAACCCCAATCCCCCCTTATCTTTAACAAGTACAGGTTTTCCATACTTAATTCTGGTAGATTTGGGATACCATAAGAATCTTGATATAGCTTTTTCCATGGCAAGGAAGAAGTTTTGGGGAATATTTGAAAAAGTAGCATTTAATTGAAAGAGTATTCTTGGTAGAAAATTCATCTTGACAACACTAGCTTTTGAAACTAGAGACATATTGATGTTCTTCCATCTATCAATATCGTTTTGAATACTAGTCCAAGTACTTAGTAGGTTATTGTTTATAATATCTTTGAAGTCCGAAGTAAATAGTATTCCTAGATATTTTATCTGATAATTTATTTTGATCTCACTCATGGGAAGGTACAATTCTTTATGACCTATAGGATTGAAGGGAAATATGTGTGACTTGTTTAAATTTAAGTTATAGTTTGAAACTACCGAGAACTCATCAATAGCTTTAAGTATTTTTGGGAGGTCAGTGGTGGGGAGTTGGAAGTATATATTTAACTCATCGGCAAAGGCCGAGTATATAAGATTTGTATTGTGAATTCTGGGAATATGATGAAAGATTTTTTTTGTGAAATAAACAGAAGGAGGGGTTCTAAATAAAGATTAAATAGGCAAAAGAGGACATCCTTGTCTTGTACCATTGGATAAGAGAATAGGGTTAGTTATAAGTTTGTTTCTGATACAGAACCAGGATCATTTTAATGAATTCTTGAGAAAAAACATATAAAGACAGTATATTAAAGAGAAAGCGTAAGTTTACTCTATCAAAAGCTTTGGTTACATCTACTGTAAGGGCATATCTGGGGCATTTATCACTATTAAGTAGTCTTATAATGGTATCTAAGAGAAGGGTGTTGCCACTTGTTTGTCTGTTTGTCATAAAGCCCATTTGTTGTTAGAAAATAATAGACTAAATTTTTTTTGTTTATTGCAGCTTTTATCTCTTTTTTTGTTAAAGTGTTTTTTAAAGTTTCCTTTGATCTTTCTGTAATTTGTGGAAAGTGTATATTATGCATAAAATCCTCAAATCTGTCTGTAGATGGTGATAAGATTGTATGTCATATGGAAGTTGAGTAGATATAAGATCATTTACATTCTGAATTTCTTGTGTTGTTTCTTGGTTTTGTATAATTTTAGGATTTAACGTCCAGGTATTGAGATAGGAAATATTTTGTTTATGGGCTTGAAAGTTTATTAAAAGTCTAATTTTGGAATGATCTGAAAGAGTTCTAGGTGATACAGCATAATTTCATTTGTTAGAAAGGAAAGCAAGGGAAATTAGAAAAGCATCTATCCTGGACCAAGTTTTATGAGTGGCTGAAAAGAAAGTGAATCTTGATATTGTTTTATCATATTGAAATTGAACATAAGAGTCATCTAGTTCAAATGTATTTTGTAATTCTTCAAGTGCTGTAGTGGTAGATTGTGACTGCCTGTTTTTATTATGCAATCTATCCTTATCTATATTTAGTAAAGCATTCCAGTCCCCACCTACAATAAACAGATGATTTGGGTATTTGACTAATATATTAAAGATTTCATAAATGAAGAGCTGTTGATTTGAGCAGGGGCTATATATATTAAGAAAGAGTAATGGTTTGTTCAAAGTATGATATTCAGTAGTAAATAATACCCATCTTCCCTTTGAGTCAGCTTCATAGGAAGTAACCTCTCCTTGGAAAGATTTATTTACTATAATGGCCACTCCCCTGGACAAAGAACTGTAATTTGCAGCAACTATTGTTTTAACCCATTTTATTTTCCTTTCACTAACCCAAAGTTGGTCATCTAAGTGAGTTTCTTGCAAGAAAGTTATATCAGCCTTAGTATGGTGTGTGAGGTGCATGATTACATTTCTTTTCTTTTTATCTACCATCCCTTTAACATTCCAAGAGTCTATGGTTATCATTTTTATTAATATTGTTGAAGTTTCTCATTAGTTGATACTCAAAAATACAGTTATAAACTTTGTTAGTGTATTTGGTTGGGAGGGTGGCCTAGTGGTTAAGTGTTTGCCTTGCAAGCACAAGGTGCAGGGTTTGAGTCTAACATGGGATAATTGGCTAGGCTTAAAATGACTCACAAGGGCAGTTAACTTAGTACTAACCTATGAACCTATGAACCTATGAATAAATGTTGTGACTTCTATACTCCTAAACTATAGGTGCCGAACCACCCATCCCTCTGTATTAGTAAATGTGCATGAGTTAAGAAACTAAATGAGACTATTATTTTTAGCAACAGGGAGTAAATATTTATCAGTGGGATGTCAATAATACCCATACTGTCCCAAACGCGAACAGTCATCAGCTAACAGACTGTGCCCATCCTGCTCCTTTTGTTATTTATGTACTGCATATTCATTTTCAGACTTCTTAAAATATTATGTTAACTGTACCCTTAGATATTATACAGATAGAAAGAGAAAAGTATCTTTTATAAAAAGTTTTGTAGTAACAGCAACATATTATAATTCTTAACATTTCAAGAGTTATTAAAGAGTTTACAAAATAATATTTTCAAAAAACAAGTACAATATATGAACATTTAAAGAAGGCAGCACTTGAAAATTCAACAATATTTGCATTATTCTTGCTAACAGCAACTAACTGTGGTTCTTTAAAATGTATTGGAAACTTCGTTTAACACTGCACTGGCAAAAGCCATACAAGCATATCATTGTGAACTAACATATTATTAATTAACCAGTGCCATCTACTGGACAAACAGGGGAAAAAAAGAGAAAAATGTTTTTGTACCTTGCTCATAGACACATTTAAAAGTAACTCAATGGTTATGCCAGTGGAATAATGATTATACATTTTAAACATTTAGAGAAGGCAACACTTTAAAATTCAACATTTGCCTTATTTTTGCTAACAGCAACTAAATGTGGTTCTTTAAAATGTATTGGAAACTTCATTTAACACTGCACTAGCAAAAACCACATAAGCATATCATTGTGAATTCATATATTAATAATTAACCAGTGCCATCTACTGGACAAACAGAGAAAAAAAAAGAGAAATGTATTTGTACCTTGCCCATTTAAAAGTATAAATATATATATATATATATATATATATGGGTTCACTTCAATTCACTGAACTTTCAATTCACTGACTTTCATTTCACTGACACCATTTCACTGAAACTTCATTTCACTGAAAGTTCATTTCACTGACAACTATAATTAGCAATAAAATGGAATATGCCCCCTTCCCCACTGTAGTGCGACCCTGGAGTTAGAATATATAATTAGGGGGTATGGGGGGCAGAGCCCCCCACATGGGGGGGTGGGGGGGGTGCAGCCCCCCACTTCATTTCATATGATATTCTTACGTTTTGATATAATATTGCTTAGTACAAGAAAAGTAAGTGGGGGGCTGCGCCCCCCACACCCCTCTAACTATATATTCTAACTCCAGGGTCGCACTACAGTGGGGAAGGGGGCATATTCCATTTACTTTGTAATAATACTTGTCAGTGAAATGAACTTTCAGTGAAATGAAGTTTCAGTGAAATGAATTTCAGTGAAATGGTGTCAGTGAAATGAAAGTCAGTGAATTGAAAGTTCAGTGAATTGAAGTGAATCCATATATATATATATATATATATGTGTGTGTGTGTGTGTGTGTGTGTGTGTCTGTATATGTGTTTATATATATATATATATATATATATATATATATATATATATATATATATATATATATAAACTGTATATGTATTTGTGTGCGTCTCTGTATACACACACACACACACACACATATATATATATATATATATATACTATATATATATATATCTTTAGGTTGATAGGGTAGTGCTAGGCTAGCTGCCTTTGTGGACTATTTTAAGCCTAGCCAATTTCCCTTGTGTCGCTTGTCTGTGATTTTAAGACCTTAACCATTATCCCAACCCTCAAACCAATATAAATAGCTATAGATATATATAGATAAAGAGATAGATGTAGATGTAGATATACATATACATATATATAGAGAGAGAGAGAGAGAGAAAGACAGAGGGATGCATTTCCTTCATTTGATGTCAGGCTAGTGCTACATGAAACATGTATGATATGAATAGTAGCCTCAATCTGTTCTAACAGTTTGTTATATAAAAGAGGTACGGAATGTAGAACACAATAACCAAAGTACACGTGATACTGAGAGAGACAAAAAGTGACTGGGACAAAAATAAAAAGTAATGGATGTGAATGCTGTTGTTTGAGCAAATTAAACATATACATATCTTCATTTTAACACCTTGCCCTATAAGTGATGTGATAGATTCCTATCCTTACTTGTAATTTACTGAAATACATTGCCTAATGTTACACATGATGACTTGTGGTGGGGACCTCATACACCAAATGCCACTCCTTGCACATTAAATGTGCCCAAAGGCTTTGGTATTACAAAAAAATAATGTTGTTCAATCAGGATGTTTTGCTCTGATCAAAAAAACCAAGCTCCAAGTAACAAACCTTAAGCAGTATTAACTACTAAACCACATAGTATATTGTTAATTCACATTTAACTGTGGGGTAATGTTTACCCCCCCCCCATCCTATCCCCCGAAACAGCCTCAAAAGGATATGCTGTAAGTAATCTAAGAACAATGAAATAAAAATCAGGAACCCCAGAATAAACACAGAAAACATATGACTAGACATATAATGACTTAGCTGAAGTGACATAAGACCTGTGATGAGCCTCTGTCAACTTCTTTCAACTTATGGAGGACAGATGCAGATGTCAGACTAATTTACTTCTGTTCATAGGTCACAGGTTCATATACTGATGCTATTTAAAACACAAGTTAAACCTTTTGAAGTCTAGCCATTGCAGTCCACCTGCTAAACCAAATTAGTTCCTCCTCCTCTCCGGTCAGTTATGGATGGGTGGGTTAAGCCTGGAGTAAATATCTGATTTTCCATCTATTTGTATAAGTAAGATGTGTAGATACCGAGTGAGATGCTATGCTTTACAGAAAGTGATAGTCTGTTTGAAACACAGGAAATTCTTTGGGAGAGACAGCCATCATCCCAACTAGTCCAATTTATGGTACAGTACAAATTTAGGCCCCTTGCTCTTGCATTTCTATTGCAAGATAGAGTGGGCAGCACAATGGTGCAGCAGTTAGCATTGCTGTCTCTCAGCAAGATGTTCTCTGGTCTGATCCTCAGCTGGGGTGCCTTCTGTGCGAGTCTACATGTCCTCCCTGTTTTCATGTGGGTTTCTTCTGGGTGTTCTGGTTTCCTACCACATTCCAAAGACATGCAGCAGGTGAACTGGATGCTCTAAATTGGCCCTAGGTGTGAGTGTGTGCGCAAGTGTGTGGTATGAAGTACCATAGCCAGGAGACGTTAGAGCAGTAACGCCAGTCAAGAGGTTATCAACATTTAGGAGGTTGGGTTCAGAACTGAGAAAACAACTGGAGTGACAGTGGCATTATCAGTTACCTAGCAATCATCACTGCAGGAATTATCATGACTAGAAGTAACATTCAATAGTCTTTTATGTTATAGCAATGTGCAGGAACCAACCAGTTTCATAATACAAGTTAGTACACCATAGGATTTGTCTTCTTATATATTAAACAATCTGAATACTGAAGCTTTAAAGAAAAGTTTTGCATCTATTCCAAACAGGAGAGGGACTGTTAACAGACACCCTTCTTTCCTTCCTTCCTTGAAATTACATACCAGGAAATTAAGCTTGGTGGTTTTGCATTCACAAGGAGAGTCCATTACTTCTCAAGTGCTGCCTAATAATTGGGAAAAAATGGTCTTGTTCTTTACAGTTACACACTGAAAGGGTCTGCCATGCATTCATGTTATGTTTCCTAATTAATATCACTGTTAAATAACAGTGAATTCTATTAATTCATCAAAATAATGTTTCACAAGTGTAAAGTTACACATTTTAAACATCCTGTGAGCTTCCTAGTTGAAATTATTATTAAGCTCTTAGAATATGTTCCACATTTTGCCCATTTATTCCACAAAGTTTAAGGCAGTATTCTTTATTTTGAGGATAGAAAGTTGAGGGCAATGGGTGGTTTATCTATCAGATTACAAAAGAGAAGTTTAAATGAATGAAGTACTTAAAATCTTTCTTCACTGCTATAGAACATTTTGAAAGGACTTGTGTGCCAGAGATTTGTACTGGTTTGATCAGTGTATGAAACAATTTTATAACCTATTCCCTGATTTGAGGTTAGCCCTGTTTGATTTATGAAATGACAGTAACATTTATATTATACTGATAAGTGTGGGAGGGGGGCTGGAGGAGTAATTGTATTAAAATGTTGATTTTGTTATGTGACAGCAGTTGTTACACAGAAGTTATCATGGGAGTTAGGCTGCAATGAGACTGATAACTTTTATTAAGTTTTACATTGTGAGTAAGGCTATTATTACCACAGACATTTCTGACATACTGGAAGTGAACTTTCTACATTTAGGTGTCACTTTTGAGATTCTAAAATTGTACAGTGTTGCAACTGATCTCAATTTATGCCTTCCAGTTTTAGCTTCTGGATTTAAGACATAGTTGTTTGCATTGTGGACTTACTGCAAACTCAAACAAGTTGTTATAAAATCATTTTGTTTACCTTCATGTGACTATATTAGGAAATGGGAAGGGTGACTGTCACAGCAAACAATGTTTTAGTTACGGCTGATATACACTGTGACTCTGATTTGGGTTTATTCTTGTATAACGAATACAAGCATTGATGGTGTTTTCTGGTAAGGAACCAATTTCATTTGTGAATATCTGAGTTTGGTTTTATGACACAACTACTTCAATTTTCGGAAAATAAAAGATTTTCAACAAATCCAAAGTATGCCACTGAGAACTGATATGTCCTCTATTTTTGCAAATGTTCTGGAAGAATGGAAGAACTTGCATCTTTTTTAAACAATGCATTCATTTTTTTCTGAAAAGTGTCTTTCTTGCTACTAATATTGTCTTTTTTATTTGCGTACAAGATATATTAGGAATGTTTCAAAAACACATTACAACTTATTTTAAATTTTCATTCATTTAATACCAAACTGTGCTGTGTTTCTTGATGATGTCCTTAAGGAAAAAAGAAACTAGAAAGTGAATTTTTTTTTACATTGACTGACAAGAAAAGGTTACAAGTAATATATACTTGCATTTCCATGGCCCGCATCCTGGAATCCTGAAACAGAATATTACTAAGGGGTCAGATGGTCAGAACAAGTTTGCTGACTGTGTCTGAAGATGTCTTTTTTAAATAGGAAGTTAACTCTTTAACTACTATGCTTGAATCAAGAAATGCCACAGTGAAAGGAGAAACAAATACAGACCCATTAGTTTACAAGACACACTTGACACTGTGCTTAATGGTGTTACTTTGAACAATAAGAAATCTGGCATGGTTTTAATGTGCTTTGGATACTCTGGTTGTCACAGAGATTGTCACAAATAATTGATGAATACTAATGGGCCAGTCTGAGATTTAAAATACAGTGACTGATACACAGTTTTACGAACAGGAAAATGTTTAACATGAAGAATATGTTTAAACACAACTCATGCATTTCGAATAATGTATGGATAATTGAGGCCATTTCTTATAATAATGGTCGCCAATTCTCATTCCTTTTACTGTGCAAATACTGAAAAAAAATCAGGCTGAAAATCAGTGTTTTAATTACATCTCTCATAACCCAGCAGCAGACTTCACTGTGTGTGTGTGTGTGTGTGTGTGTGTGTGTGTGTGTGTGTGTGTGTGTGTGTGTGTGTGTTTTCTTTTTTTACATGGTTAGAACAAAGTGTAAGCTTATTAGGCAAAAGAATCTCAGCAATACTTTATTCCATCACTCACTAACTTCATTTTTTTATGTACTACATTTTAATGACCTATGTGGAGATATTAGGAAACTTTACTTGATTTTAAAGAATGTAGTTGGTAGACAGAGTTGAATTATTCAGTTCCCTCAGTTTTGAATGACAAACCATATACATGTTAAGTGGTTTAAAAATAGGAAAATAAAAACAATGATTCTCAATTTAGTCTACCAGGGGTGTTACCTGGTTGTCTCATTTCATTTCATTTTATTGTATTTATTGGAACACATTTTATTTAAAGCATTTTACTTTTATTTTGTATTGTTTTTGATTTCACATCATTACTCATTTTAACAATAATTAGATAGTATACTTTCATTGGTCACTGTATTATTATATTGTCAACTTCTAAGCCTTTGAATGACTATTTGAATCAGTATATCAGAGTCTGAGAAAGTTTAAGTTAACTGAAACACGGCACTGGATTTTTTAAAATTAGTTTGTTTTATTTAGTTCTGTGAATTTCTCAGTGCCTATTTTTTTAGGAAGATAAATAAATAAATGAAATCAAATGACGAAACAGAATAGTGCCATCTGAGCAGCCCCTTGAATCATGTTCTTTGATTGCCTGAGATATTCATACACTGCTGTGACATCAGAGTTACTTTTTCAGCAACATGCCCCAATGCCCCAGGTAATTCCAAGACTTTGGAGAGGGACTGAGGTTTACTGGCAGATGAATTCTAGAAGCGAAGCAAGATTCAGAGGTCATGACCTATTTCAGACCCTTATGGATAACTTGAAGAGACAGCTGTGAAGAAATGGAAGGCAATGAGCTGGGTATTGATTCATAAAACTAGGGTTGTAGAACACAAGCAACTTAAGAGTCACTAAAAGATGTTTATGCCCAGTACACCAAAATGGCAGTACTCATAATACAAACAATGCATCTTGCAATGTTGATACACCAGATGCTGCAGACCTGTGGCTTCATACTGTACTCCCTTAATTTATAGTTTCATATGGTGATACTAGGCTATTGGCCAGGAGGCCCTTATAAGTCTAGCCAAGAATTTCACACTATTTCTGTTTTGCGTACATTTTGCAAAGACAATACATATAATCTGCTGCTTTTGTTGTCTTGTGCAGCTACACTAAATATACTGCCATTCACAGTTAATTATTCATTTTGTCTGCAGATGATCTCATGTAAAGCCATCCCTCCTGTCACAACTGCAACATCAGGTTGCTGCAGACAGTTGGTGTCTTGAAAGAGAAGCAGCTATTCTAAACCACTAAGCAGCTTAAGCCAGCATGCCAAAGGATCACATGAAGTCTTCAGTGTTAAGACAGGCTGAAAAGAAGTTATTTACTCACCATAATATTCCATCTATGTTGTCCATTTTCATTCTTCCTCAACTGATGGTTCAGATCTGACTTGGCCGTTGCTAAAGCGTGTGGCATCCAAAAACTCTCAAGGTTCTCCCTTACCCACAATGCACCAACCCCAATTACCTCAGATCTTGTTTGCTGACTTTAGTAGAAACGAATATTCATATTCAGAAATGAAGAAGGCTATATCTGGAGCTTAATATAAAGGACAGAAATTTCATGTAACCACTCATTCTTCCAGAAGTTTTCAAGGACGGGGGTCGGTGGGAGGGGAGTTGAGGAAGAATGAAAATGGACAACACAGATAGAACGTTATGATGCATACATAACTGCTTTATCTGATGTTGTCAATTTTCATTCTATCCTCAAATGATTGGACAGAGTCCCCAGCTAACTAAAATCCAGGGTGGACTCAAGAAAGGATATTCCTGAGCACCATTGAGCCAAATGATGCTCTATCTCTGGAGATCAGATCAAATTTGTAATAAGTAAAAAAGGTATGGGGAGTAGCCCAAATTACTGCTACTCTTATATTATCCATGGACATTATGGACTGAAATACTCAGAAAGAAGCCATGGATCTAGTTGAATATGCTCATAATGGTTTTGGTAGAATAATGCCCAACTTGTTATAAAACAAATAAAATACAGTCAGTTAGCCAGCTAGATAAAGTGACTTTGACAACTGGTTTTCCCATTTTCTTCCACGAATGAAACAAATTGGTCACATTTTCTGATGTCTTTTGTTCTGTGTAGGTAGAAATGTAAAAACCCAAAAATTAAACCAGCACACAGCAAGCCCAATAAGGTAGAAATGTAATTGTCTGTAGATATCTAATAAATGTAATACGTATTCACCCTTGTTAGTAAATTTAGTAAAGAATACTGGAAAATCAATGGATTGAGCAATAATAGATTCTGATTCCACCTTAGGAAGAAAGGAAGCATTAGTCCATAGTGTAACTCTATACTGTGAAAAATCAAGTATGGTCATTTAGAGGACAAGGCTTGAATCTGAGAAATTCATCTGGCAGAGGTAACAGCTACCAGAAAGATTGTCTTCCAAGAAAGGTATTTAAGGTTACATGTAGCTGCAGGTTCAAAGGGGGATTTAGTAAGAACCTGCAGTACCAGATTATGGTCCCATAGAGGAGTCTTAGAAGAAGAATGCCTTTCAAGAGGGCTTTGCTTAATTTACAATAGGTGACAGAGGAACCATCAGAACCAATGTGAAAATTTGATACGGCTGCTAACTGAACTTTAATGGTTGATGAACTAGCTCCATCTTTAAAAAGATAGGACAAAAATTCAAGAATTCTATTTATGAGGGCTGAAAACAGTTCAGCATTATTTAGATGAGTCCAGTGAACAAACCTCTTCCATTTGCTGGACTAGAACTTTCTGGTAGAAGGCTTATGGGATGATAAAAGTATTTGACAAACAGGTGAAGAAAGCATAGGTTGTCTGGCTATTAATGAAATGGAGAAGCCAGACAGTCACCCTGAGGTTTTGTCACGTTTGGATGAAGCATGCTTTTTGGGTGAGATAGGAAGTCTGGAGTCAGATCTAGAAATGAAGGTTGGTGAAGCAAGTGAGGCCAAAGGAAGGGGAACCAAATTTGTTGAGGCCAGTTAAGGTGTAATGAGGATGACTTTGCTCTTTAACATGGCAACTTTCTGAAGGAATTTTGGAATTAGCGGTATGGATGGAAAAGCGTAGAGTAGACCAGGAACCAATCATGAAGTAGAGCATCCCTCAGTGATTCCCCCTGAGGGGTGATTAGGGCAAAGTATCTGCTGCATATATCTTTTAGGGCAGCGGCTAAAAGATTGCAGCAAGGTTGGCCTTACTGATGGAAAATCATTTCCATCACATTCTTGTTGATGGACCATTTATGGGATAAAAGAATGCACCTGCTAAGTTTATCTGCTATCATATTACATTCCCTTGGAATGTGCATTGCTATGAGAAAGCAGTTACATGAGATCACCCATTGCCATGGTCTGAGAGCTTCTCAACCCAAGGGCTAGGATTTAGTCCCTCCTTGTTTGTTGATTTATCAAACTACTGACATATTGTCTGTTTTTATTGCAAAAGTCCAGAAGGAGAAAGTACCCTAGAAGGCCTGCAAAACTAAAAGCAGTGCTCTCATCTCTAGGACATTGATATGCAAGTTGGTATCTTCAGGAGACCAAGTGCCTTGGACTGTTTTCCCCCAGGAAACGTCTCCCCAACCTACCTGGGAAGCGTCCATGGTCAATATAGCCTTGGGCTGAGGGGAATAAATGGAGAGCCATGTAGAACCTTATCTGACTGAATCCACTACCTGAGATCTCTCTTGCATGTCTGAGCAATTCGTATCTGACAAGACATGGGTTGGTAAAGTATTGACCATTGTGTGGTTAGCATCCACTGAAGAATTCTCATGCAAAATCTGGCTAAAGGTACTAGTGTTATCACCACTGCCATTGATTCTAGAGTTTGAAGGACCAGGCAGGCTGAAACCTTGGTACTGCAGATTATTTTTCTAACCTGGAATCTTATGGTCTGAAGTCTTGAGGGCAGTAGTGAAACTGTGGTTGACTTTGTGTTGAGGACTGCTCCTATGAATTCTAGAGTCTGAGTTGGTTTTAGTTTGGAATTTTCATATTTTATGGTTATCCCCAGAAGAGAGCATGTCTGGAGAACCTGGTCTCTTGCCCTTATCAACTGATGCCTGGTCAGAGCACAAATGAGCCAGTCATCTAGATATGGAAACACTCGGAATCCTTGAATTCACGTGAGCTGCTACTACTGCCATGTATCTGGTAAACACCCTTGTGGCTGTGGTGAGACCAAAGGGAAAACTCTGAATTGGTAGTGAGTGGCTCCCAGCCAGAAACATAAATACATTCTGGATCATTTATTCATCTTTATATGATAGTATGTGTATCCTAAAGGTCCATTGATCACATTCAGTCATCCTTGCCTAGGAATGGGAGAATGGACTGAACCGTAACCATCTGAAACTTGGTTCATCAAACTGACTTAAGATACTAAGACTCGTAATTGGTTTCCAGTCCCCTGTTTTCTTTGTCACTAAAAAGACATTTGAGTAAGTTCCAGATTCTATCTGGGTCTGGTGGGACGTACTGGATTGCTCTTTTTTTCTAGCAGCGCTTGAATTTGAATTGCTGCTTGTTCCCTCTGGACTAGGTGGAACATCATGGAGTTTTCTTGAGTTTGGAGGAAGAAGGGAAAAGGGAATTATATAGCCTCTGGAAATAATTCTCTGCACCTAAGTATCTTTTATTAAGTCTAGCCAGGCTCTTTGATGCAGGGATAAATGTGGACTGCCTCCAGAGGTGGACAATCAGGCCTCCTTTCAGGAGCACTGTCAAAGATTATATGGACCCCTGGTTTTGTGGGCCACCTCTGCTGTGGGGGCATTGCTGTCCATTAGAGTTCCCTCATCTGCCTCTGGGGAAACCTCCTCCACTTGTGTCTTGGAAAGGACCCTGAGAATTCTTGAACCACATTTTTCATCCACCTCATTGATTCCTAGACAAGGTTCTTTTTACAGGGTCAAAAAACATATGCCCATTGTAGACAGGGTCTTTCTATCTTTTTCACACCTGGATAGTGTGTCCTTCAACTTGGGGCCAAACAAAGACATGCCGTCAAAGGGAGCATTGATGAATGAGGACTTGAAGGGTTCTGCAAAATCACAAAAGTGCATCCAGGCATGCCTCCCAATGGAAATGCCTGAACCCACTGCACTTGAAGTTCCTTCTGTTAAACCCAAAATCAACATCATGGAGGAACTTGGAAATGGAAAGCAGGGCAGCCAACTGAGAAGTCACAGTTGACTGAACTTCTTCAGAAACAGCTCCTCAGAGGGTATTCAACAACTCCTTAATCAGATCCCTCTGAAATCTTGTAAAGTATGACAAATAATTCAGAGAACTTAAAGTGAAGATCGCTGAAACATAGACATGCTTACCAGATCTGTCCATCGCTCATGATTCCCAGCTGGAGGGATGGACAGTGGAACTCTCCTCTGCAAGATCCTTTTTGGTGGCTGCCACTATGACCTTGGCATCAATTGGCCTCTTTTTCCTCAAAACTGCTTGCCCATGGGTTGTGCCATAATCTTATCTGGTCTCCAGGGTATAGGTTCAATGTTGTCAGGCTCCTTCCACTGCCACCAAGAGATCAACTGAATGAGTTCATAGGCGGGTGGAGTCACCCAGGAGATAGATGGGCCAGTACAGAAGGCCTCCAGGAATATGGACTCCTCAGATGAAGGGTTGCTGGACATCCAGCCACCTCTCTGTTTAAGGATTTCAAGGATGTCTCCAAATGAGACATCTTCAGGAGGTGACCGTGGGGACCCTTCACCTTTATCAAAATCCGTATCTTCTGAGATGGACTCCTGTGGTGATTCTAGATGCTTCCTCTTGCACATCATTTTCTTAGGGACCTTCTCCATGGGGTGATCTGAAAAGATGTTAAAAAAAAAAGTCAGGATTCCCTGTGGGGAAGACTGGGGTCTTGGCACTGACTGTCTTTATGGAAAGATTGGGTGAAACTCTGGATGCTGAGATGTTAGGGTAGACGATATAGGATCCAACGGTGTTGGATAGCTCAACTTCGGATACCACCTTGGGGATTTTGTCTTCAGAGCAAGGATGGCCATGGCCCAGAAGCTTGCCTTCTCAGATCCGAGGTCTTCCCTTTCTCTGGAGTGATCTACTTTCAAGGTTGTGAAGAGGGTTTTCTCTACCTCAACAGAACCACATCTTTCATCCACCTCATTGATTCCTAGACAAGGTTCTTTGAGGAGTTGGCAGGGAAGCTTCACTCCGACAGCTCTCCGGATCTGATGGGATTGGAGTGCTCAGAATAAGCTTAGGATCCAAGGATAGAGCCATCCTTGGATCCATGCAAGATGGATCTGGGCAGCTAGGATCTATAGACTCTGAGACCACTGAAGGAGTCAGAGGAGGACGTTGTAGTGGGGGTGTAGTAGTGGAATGGACCTCTTGACCCAGAAGTGTAGGAGCAGAGGGGACACCCATCTGACCCTGCACTGACTGAATTTTTCTCACCACTTTTTCCACATCTTCTTCTGTAAGACTTCTAGAAGAACAAGCAGAATACACAGAAGGGGATTAGGTCTATTCAGAAAGGGGGAAAGTAGCCTAGAGGGTACTGGATCCATCGAAGGTAAATATACGGTCCTTGGCAACACAATTAAGTTTGAAAGACTAGCAAAAGCCAGGTCTGAAATTATTTTTTTCATGGATCCAAAGAAGTCGGATTAGCCAATTTTAGTTTTTTCTTATCCAAGGAGGTCAGATTACTCAATTTTAGTTTCTTTGGATCTGAAGAAGTCAGATCACAGAATTTTTGCTTTTTTTGGATCCAAGGATGAGATTGTATTTGTTTTTGATCTTTTGTGTGATGACTCCGAAGCTGAAGATGAAGAGGAGGGTTTCAGAGACCTTGATTTGGTTTGTTTGTTCTTAATTTTAGTTTTGGGAGACTTGTCTCCAGAAATAGCCTCTCCAAAAGATGAGGCTAACAATCCCTTGAAAATCAATTTATTTTTACATTCAAAGCCCTAGGGTTGAATCCAAAGCAAATAGAGCAGTTTTCCTGCAAATGAAGCAGCCCTAAACAATACACACAAAGTGTGGGCATCTGATACGAGGAGTTTATGCCTACACTTAAAACATTTCTTAAAGCCAGCAGGCTTTCCATCAAAGTAAATTACAACACTAACAGAGAAAAAGGAAACTACTACTACTTTTACTTTTTTTAAGGAAACAGGAGAAGAAAATAACTACCAACAATGATAGAAAAAACTGTACAGTTAATGTAGGACAGAAAGAAAATGCTATGAATAATATTTATGAAGTATGTTAAGTACTGTTGAAAGTGAAAAAGTAATAATGACAATGTAAAAGTAAGGGAAATACTAATCACTAAATAAAGAAGAATATTTAAGTGAGGGAAAAGGTACTTGTTTACTTAACTTTTAGTAACACTTGTGAGTGAATGGAAACCACGTCTTCCGTTGAAAGCAGAAAACATGATCTGAGTTAATTGGGCTGGGTGCATTGTGGGTAAGAGAGAAGCTCAAGAGTTTTTGGTTGCCATAAGCTTTAGCAATGTCCAAATCAGCTCTGAAGGACTGGATCCGAACCATCAGTTGAAGATAGAATGAAAATTGACAACATTAGATCAATTTATTTTAATGTTTTATACTAAAAAAGGTTCATATTCATTCAAGTGATGATTTCTGATTTTTTTCTTCACCTTACACTGAATAATTGTAAGACTTTGGCTTTATCTATGTATTTCAGAGGCTTAAGGATTTCATTTTATTTATAAACAGAGATATTTGGGAAGTCTGAATGCGCCTCTACGAAATTTCTGAATCTGTCTATACAATGAAGTTCCATAATCATAAATAAATGGAATATAAATACCTAAAACCAAAGCATGTAGAAATGTATTCAAAACTTTCTTTTTAAAGTTTGAAGGTGTCATTTAATTAATAGCCATCCAAAACTAACACAATAGTGTTTGACAGTCACTTCCAGAAGGCATACGTACCATTGTCATCAACGACACGGGTTTGCTCTTTACAGCAATCAACAGGCAGTCCTATAATCTCCACTTCCACAAATGGATCAATGATCTGCAAGGGAAAGTATACAATGTTATAGCTTGCTAAACAGTGGTTAAAGAAGAAGCAATATACAACTAGGAAATAGTGAAAACTAAAATGTTAATATCAATTGCTATAACACAACATTTCATGCTTTTCAATGATTTGAATCAGAAGTAAAAGGATTATACAAATATATAGAGTGTAGTGACAGACTGGCATACTTACCTTACACTCCTATCCAGATTCTTCTCACTATGTATGTATTAAGCAGCATGAAGGGAGGCAACTATTATGCTTGTGGTTAACATGCATGAGAATTTTGTGTGTGTGTTCATATTCACATAATTTTGCAACTGAGAAGCAAGTAAAATAAGACGTATTCAGGAAAACTCCTGTTTCTAAATATTTTATTTAAGCTAAATGTGTTTTTTGTGACTTGAGGTAACTGCACAACAAAATGGCAGTAAGATTGTCCCATGTGTACAGGGGCGACTTTCCATAAAAAGAAAGCAATCTCAGATGAATGAATGGTCCCTTTTGCATGTACCTCACCAGACACCTGCAGCAGCTGGAGAGACCTTATAAAATACAGGGACTCCAAACTATGATCTATGTGGACAGGCTAAAAGCCCTGTCACTTTACTCTGTTTTTTACAGGCTGCTGAGAGGTGACTTGTGCCTGGCCTATAGGGCAATCTCAGTCCCTGCCCTAATGGACATGCTGCACATCCACAAGTCAAATGGCACAAAAGTCACTCGCTCTAGAGATCTCAACCTAGCCTGTGACATTAACAGAACAATCTGGACAGAAAGATACGTCTCCCAGAGCCTGCAGCTTTACTGGAATAGACTTCTTATTGAAGTAAAACAGAGCTCCTCACTGACCCTATTCAAATAGAACCTAGATAATTGGATGGGAGACCACAGATTTATCCCTAGTAGCAAAAAAAAAAATGAAGAGATATTCCCTTTTGCTGCGGTGAACTGTCCAATAAATAATCCACAAACCAAAAGACAGCTGGTTCACCCAGGCTAACACTGTGCTGAAAAGCAAATAAACTGTCTGTGCAATCCAGTAATAAAAGTTCTGTTCAAATCTAGAATTTAATGAAAAGAATGAAATAAAACAAAATAAGAACAAAAATAATAAAAATTAAGTCCCTTGTCCAACGATAAGCGCTTTTGAATAGTTCTTCAGATCGTATACTGGATTGCACAGACAGTTCATTTGCTTTTCAGCACAGTGTTAGCCTGGGTGAACCAGCTGTCTTTAGGTTTACAGATTTATCCCTGGGGTGGCACCCATGTCCTTCATGGACAGGGGTAGCCGGTGTTGATCACAGACATGCTCTGTTCATAAATTCATTCTGTGAACTACCCAAAAAGAGCAAACGGGGATACTTGGGATTAATACTGCTAGGCTTGTAAAGGTTCTAGGGCCAATAGTCTAGCAACCTCCTATGAAGCTATTAATGAATAAATAAATAATGAAACTGGTGTGGTGGGTGAGACAAAACATTGTGCTGACCAGCATGATGGTGACGGTGTGAGAGGAAGGATTCTTTGGTAAAATTAAGACATGTATTAGTGTCTATAAATTGTTAAAAAGAACAAGCATCTCAAAATGTGATAAAATATGAATTTTTGTATGCCCATATTTTCAAAAGACTCCAGCTTTATTCCGTTGCATATCGCCTACTCAGAGGTGATTCTCTGCCTAACATACAAAGTTATGTCAAACCCAGAGCTGTTGGACATGCTCCACTTAAAGAAATCCCAATCCCTCCGAGCTACACGCTCTAGGGACCTAAACCTCGTCACCACAATAAACAGAACATGCTGGAGGGATAGATTCCTGTCCCAGAGACTTCCCATACTCTGGAATAAACTACCTATCTATATCAAACAAAGCTCCTCATTAGCACTCTTCAAGAAAAATCTTGATGATTGGATGGGAAATAGGAAATTCACCCCAGGGATCACTTCTGTGGCTCTGCTCGACAGTAGCACAGGAAAATAATTTTCTTGGGTGGCAAAAGTCAGGGTACCTTTTTGGCTGGGCTTGTATAGGCCCTAGGGCCGATAGCCTAGTACCTACCTATGAACCTATGACCACTGGGTTATGACTGGTTGAAATCCAATGGTAATTCTCCATAGTGCTTCCATGTACTACAGAAGTCAGAGAGAAACACTGTAGGAGCACTAAGCATTTTGCAATTTTGACAGCTGTAGTAAACTTACAGCTACCATGCAGACATAAGCAGTCATTTGAGAAGAACAGCAGGAAACAACAACTTAAAAAGCTGTTATGTACTTCATTTATTTACTTATTTTTTGGAAAGTTGAATGCTGTGTTTAACAGTTCTTAAATCTGTTTGTGTTTTGTGACATTATTCTGTTATTGCCGCTGGTCACTGTGAATGCTCTGGTATGAGACAAGAGCTTAGCAGCATGTGCCTTCATTCCTCCCCTCCTCACCTTGTTCCCCCAGTGCTCCATCCCTTTGCCCCAAGAGGCCAGGCTTATGACAGTATGTTTTGATGTCAAAATACTAGACTAGCTGAAATGTGTTCAGCAGCTCTGGGTGTGATATTACAACTGAAACTATATTATAACTATTTGTATTTACAAGATTACTGGTATGCTGGATTTCTGAATGTGTCTGAATCTCCAGAAATTAAGTGGGTTATTTATGATAAATGGGCTATACTATATTATAACAGCCTGATGAGTTTACAAACTACAAAAACATTGCCGTTTGTACTAATTCTAAACCTCTCAGTGACGTTAGGGATGGGCAGCAGTACCAGAAAAAGATACAAGGCATCTTTTAAATGAATTGTGACTAGCAAAAAATATGAACCTGCTATTGATGGCAGAGTGGTTCCTTTTATAAAATTCAAGCCTAACAAGTAATTAAGTCATACCTGAGTGTACACCTGTATTAGCCAAAAGTAGGTGAGCATTTTCATTTTCATTCTCACGAAGGATTAAAAAATATATTTAAGGGACAGACAGAAAAGTTCTAACATTAGAACAAGCTATAGATGTTAACAATGCCAGTGAAAGAAACACATGTATTGCAACATCTAATAAAATGTTCCTTAAAAAAGTCAGTCTTTTGGGTTCCCAGAAAAAGACAAACATTTTAGAAATAGACACATGTTAAAAAGAACAGACAATTATTTATAAACAAAAGGACTGCAAGAGGCAAAAATTACAGCATAAGCAAGGCCACACTACAAGAATGTGTAATTGGAAAAACGATAAAACAGATTACATTATAAATTTATGGTACAAAATGGCAGATATCAGAGAATAAGTCTGAATAAAATGATGGATATTAGCTGTGATTTTTTTTGACAGCTAGGTAGGAAAATAAGACGATGTGCTTAGGAGAGCACTATGCAACTGATGAGTGAAACAGTTTTTGAACAGCGACCACTGCTGTCCTCATTTATAATAGGATCCTCCTGCAAGCTAATGCAGCAGATACAGCCAATCCATGCATCCACCTACAGGAATTTATCAAGAGTCCATAAAACACATGCAGCTCTAAACAATAGAAGTACCAGTGGGTAGAACATTTCATCCTTATCTTGTTTTCCATCCATAGTTAACGAGTAGTTTGCCTCTTTTCTCTCAGGGAACACTCTGTCAGTTGTTTCTTGTATCATTTTGTCATTGTAATTCTTGCTGAGATGTAATATACTGCAGGATTCATTTTTGACACCCCTGCCGTATGTGCAACCACATGGGGATGTCATTACAGAAAAAGGTCAAAAGCACTGCAGCTATGCTGATGACATCTAAATGTATCTTTCCTTTATTCAAGAGCATGTGCCATACTGTTCTACCCTCAAGGACTGCCTGGGTGCTTTCTTCAGCTGGTATTACTGGAGGTGCAAGCTAAAGTTATCAAAATCAAAAACATCATTGATACTTATTACACTCGACTGTCACAACTTCACGTTCTTCTCACCTGCCTTTCCCCTTTTTTGTCATGGATCATGTTGGAGCTTGACTGAGCTTGCAGTGTGTTAAAGACTTTGGAATGGTGCTATACAAGTACAACATACTAGCATATATGGACAAGTCAACAAGATATCAGCTCTGGTTTAATTTCAATCTTTTGTACTTCTTGAGGATTGCACGTTACTCCTTCGCCTGATATTTTTTCTTTCTTTTTTGCTTTTTCCTTTTCACAGCAAAACTGAATATACTTCAAGTTAATTAAATCTGTGATTCCAGGGTTAGTGTATCTGAGTGAAACAGCAAAATAGGCAGTATCCTGCCTATCAGCAAAATCTCATTCTCTGAGGTGTAGAGAAAGTGGGTGAGATTAATAAAATAAGGGATGTAGAGAAAGACCTCCAAATAAGAAGTGCAGATGGCTTTTCTCCCTTGGAATAAATACCACCATCTGTCCAGCTGTTTTATCTGTGCTAAGTCATGTCAATGTGAAGGAAACTTCATGGAAGACAAGTGTAGAAGAGGAGGCAGAATTTTGTCCACAAATTCTAGTTAGGTTCTGTAGTGTAGTCGTTACCATGTCTGCTTCACATGCAGAAAGTTCTGGGTTCTATCCATAATGGAACTATTAAGGTGCTTGTTCGGCTTGCTTGCTGTACTCTGCTTGAATATTGCTGATCTCTGTCTGCATTTTATTTTGAGTTGCAGTTTCTCATTTCTAGGTTCATAGGTAGGTACTAGGCTATCTGCCCGAAGGCATTTATAAGCCTAGCCAGAATGTGTTGGCTTGCGCTGCCCCCTTAGATTAGCTCCCCGTGCCTCTGTCCAGCAGAGCCATTGAAGTGATCCCTGGGGTAAACTTTCTGTTTTCCATCCACTCGTCACGGTTTCTCTTGAAGAGGGTTAGCGAGGAGCTCTGCCTAATGTAGACTGTAATCTTGTTCCAGAGCATGGGAAGTCTCTGGGACAGAAATCTATCCCTCCAGCATGTCCTATTTATTGTTGTGGTGAGGTTTAGATCCCTGGAGCGTGTGGCTCGAGGGGATATGGTTTTCTTTAGGTGGAGTATGTCCATCAATTCTGGGTTGGACATGGCCTTGTATGTCAGGCAGAGATCACCTGTGAGTAGGCGGTATGCAACCGAGTACAGCTGGAGTTTCTTCAGTCTAGCTGCATAGGGCATCTGCTTGAGGCCAGTGATCCTCTTGGTGAGGTACTTCTGTGGTCTTTCCAGTTGTGGCAGGTATCTTGTAAGGTACATCCCAAATGGGGCATTGTACTCTATGATGGGTCTGATGAGTGATGCATAGAGGGGCCCAATGACCTCTTTCGATCTGGATGCAAACCCTTTTGTGATTAGGTGGGCCAAACAGAAGAATTTTCTAACCACTTTGGCAATGTGATTATCAAAGGAGAGGTTACTATCTACTTGGGTCCCCAGATCCCTTATTACATCTTCCGTATTTAGAGGGGTACCACCTATGTGGTAGTTTGTGGGTACTTTGTTTTTTCCAAAGGGGGTGACTATGCAATTTTTGGCATTTAGCTTGAGGCCATGGTTTTGACACCAGGTATCTGTCTCAGTGAGACCCTTTTGGAGGATGTCAGTGTCAGCCAGAGAGTCAATTTTAGCCCATAGTTTGCAGTCGTCTGTGAACTTGGTCAGTCATAGTCCTCCTGTGCTTGCCTGTACCTCTAAGAAGTATATGCTGAACAGGAGGGGGTCCTAGGACTGAACCATGGGGAATGCCATTTATAACCGGTTTAGAGTCAGACCTTGCTCCTGCAACTCTTACCATGTGGGCTCTGTCCGTGAGCCAGTTGGCAACCCATCTCGTGATGTAGGGGTTTATGTTCAGACTGGTGAGCTTGTCTATAATACCTGAGTGGGGAATGGTATCAAAGGCCTTTGCAAGATCTAGGTAGGCTGCGTGGACCACCTTTCCCTCGTCTATAGCCTTGGTAACTGTCTCAAAGAAGTCCACCAGGTTTAGGAGGCATGATCTGCCCTGAAAGCCGAACTGGGTAGGGTCCAGTGTTTGGAGGTTTCCAATGTCTCTGTTAATGAGATCCATGATGATGCGCACCATAGCTTTGCAGACCAAGCTAGTCAGGCTTATAGGGCGATAGTTCCCGGGGTCCATTGTGGCTCCACCTTTGTGGAGTGGAATAACCGTTGTGTGCCACTCTGTGGGCATGTAGCCTGTGGAGAGGCTGAGTTTAAACAGTGTGTTTAGGTGAGGGGTTAGTTCATCTTTGAGCTCATGTAGGACGCAGACCAGGACAGCGTACTGTCCCATTGATGCTGTGTTTTTGGCTTTGGAGAGGGCTGTTTTAACCTGAGTGTCTGTGATTTCAGGGGCACTACATTCTTTTGGTATAGTTATGGGCCCTTTTGGGGTGAGAGGGAGGTGAAGTTTGCACTGAACCTGTCTGCCAGGATGTTGGCTATATCAGTCGGTTCAGTGTATTTTGTGCCATTCTGCACTAACTCCGAGCAGATCCGAGAATTGCCACTTAGATTCTTGACATAGCTAAAGAATGCCTTGTGGTTATCTTTGGAATCCATGGCAATTTTTCTTTCAAAGCTAGCCTTGGATGATTTTATGAGGGAACATAGTTTCTTGCTGATACTGAACAGGGATGTCTTCCTTTATTGGGATTTTACTCTTTTCTGTACTAGTTTCCTCCTTCTATTGTATAGCTTGTTTATGGCAGGGTCCACCAGACTGGTTTCCTTTTCTTGGGGGAGTGAGTCTTGGTTTTGTTTTGGATAGCACGATCCATGCATTCTTGTCGGTACCCATAGAGTGCATTAGTAAAGGATTTTGCAGCTTGGGCAGCGTTATCCTTTAGCATGGGGGCTTTGAAACTTCCCACCTCGGTCTTAAGTAATGTAAAGTTTGCTTTTGAAAAGTTTTTCACAATGGTTTCTTTGACCGGGGGTGGTGGTGGAATGTGGATAACCAGAGTGATTAGTTTATGGTCAGATCTAACCAGCGAGTGCTTGACCTCTGGTGTGGAACACCAGTCACCCATGTTGGTGATGACCAGGTCCAATATGTTGTCAACTCTGGTGGGGGTGTTGACCAGTTGATCCAGGGCATTTGGGTTTATAAATTCTAGGAAATGTTGGGCAAGGGAGTTTGTACTGGAGTAGTTCTCCCAGTTAATTCTTGGGTAATTGAAATCACACAATATCAGGGTGTTTGGTAGGACCCTTTATGTTTCCCAGTGTTTCCAGGAATGCAGAGTTGGGGTCATGGGACATGGTGGGTGATCTGTAGCAAGCTATAATTTGAATAGCAGTTTTGCCTATTGTTAGTTGCATGTGGATGATCTCTGAAGCATCCTGCTGTGCCACTAACCTGGAGGTGTGGGTATCCTTGATGAATATGGATACTCCCCCGCCTTTTGTATTTTGGCCCGGGTTTTGTGGCCGAAATGTATGGTATGAGTTGTAGCCTGGTAGTGCTGGGGTGCTCTCTGGAGCCTTAAACCAGGTTTCTGTCACTGCACATATACTGATTTTCTCCATATTGAGGAGTGCCTCGAGTCATGGATTTTGAGGTTTAGACTTCTGGCATTGAGTTGCATTACCCTCAGTTTTTTGTTACTTGTGCTATTTATGGTGGTGGGTTTGTCTTTTGATCCTTGCCTAAAAAGGGCACTATGGGGGTGGCAAGAGCCTTGGCCAGTATTCAAAAGCCTAAGGGTGACAGGTGCAAGCCATCTCTAGCGAAGCAGCGTGGCTTGTCGAGCATGTTATCCCAGGCTGACAGACACTGGATCCCCTTTGAATGACACAAGAAGCTTAGCCAATTGTTGAAATTGATAATTTTTTCTCTATACCATGCTATCAATCTTGGTGAGGGCAGGGTGCTACTCAGGGTCAGGGTCATACTGGCCTGGGCTACGTGATCAGAGAGCTCCTCCATGTCTCTTTTTATGTAGTCCAGGGAGGTATGGCTCAAGTCATTCACACCAACATGGACAATGACTGAGTCATATTTGTACTTGTTCTGGAGTGACCTGAGTACTTGTGTTATGTGGTGGATCCCGGCACCTGACAGGCAGCTAACAGTAACCTTTTCCTTGTTCAGCCTAGTGAGTGGGATGTCAGTGTGCCTGACAACAGAGTCACCTATTACTATTGTGTTGGGTATGTTATTTTGCCTTAAGGGCTGTGATTGTGTGGCACACTGGTTTTGTGAAGTATGTGTTTCATAGTTAGTGTTGGGGGGGGGGGGTGGAGGCTGCTTGGAGGTCTCTGTTACTTCTGCAGATTTTTATTTAGAGCCTCTGAGTATGTTTTTGTGTATTTATGTGTGTTTTTTGCTGGTGCTGGTTTCATATTTCTATGTACTCATCCCTCATTAGACCCATTATAGAATACAATGCTCCGTTTGGTATGTACCTCTCAAGACAACTGCAACGGCCGCAGAAATACCTCACTAAAAGAATCACAGGCCTAAAGCAGATGCCCTACGCTGACCGCCTTAAAAAACTCCAGCTATACTCTGTCACATATCATCTACTCAAAGGCGATCTCTGCTTAACATACAAGACCATGTCAAACCCAGATCTGTTGGACATGCTACACTTAAAGAAATCCCAATCCCTCAGAGCCACACACTCCAGGGATCTAAACCTTGTCATCACAATAAACAAAACATGCTGGAGGGGTAGATTCCTGATCCAGAGACTCCCCAGACTCTGGAATACATTGCCCATACATGTCAAGCAGAGTGCCTCTTTGGACCTCTTTAAAAGGAACCTTGACGATTGGATGGGAGAAAGGAAATTCACCCCGGGGATCACATCAGTCGCCCTGCTAGACAGGGGTCCAGGGAAGTAAATACTGTGGGAAGAAATAGCCAGGGAATTGTTATGGCTAGGCTTCTATAGGCCCTAGGGCTGATAGCCTAGTACCAGCCTATGAACCTATGAACCTATGGTGTGATGCAAGTAATTCCCTTCTCCTCTTGACTGCCTGGTCCAATCTTGGGTTGAGAGAGCTTAGCCTCCAGTTTGGCTGTATAATTGCATCTTTCGCATGTATTAGTGTTTGGTGGAAGGAGGAGAGGGTTGTCTGTGTACATGAGGCAATTGTAACATTGCCCCAAAATGCCCAGATTCACCACCATTTACCACTTGGTTACTTATATTTTGTATCTTATTCTTGTATTACATTTGTTTTAAATTTTCTGCTGTGTTAGAGTTTTAAGAGGTCTTGGCTAGGGTCAGTTATAAAAGTTAGCAAATAATTCCTTTGCAAAGAGTGAACACCATCAGTTAATTAGCGGGAGGAGCTGAGAAATAGCATTCATCATTTAGCTAGAAATATCTCTATTTACCTGGAGTGCTTGTTTGGCTTGCTTGCTGTACTCTGCCTGAATAATGCTTATCTCTGTCTGCATTTTATTTTTTAACCCACCCACCCAACTGTATTCTTAAACTTGATGGCTTTTGAGTTGCCTGCCCCTACTATAAATTTGATTTTGGATACTCCTTCCAGTCCCATCTCATCTGCTCATTCTACTGAGTACAGAGAGATCATTTGGGAAGGCCCACCCCCTAGTTTCTTAACCTTGAATTATCTTCTGTTTCCTTCCTTCTAAAGTAATTAATTAATTGCACTTTATTCAGTTGCATTTACTGTATTTGTGTTTCTTTCTACTTTATTACTTTACTTTGCTTTTGCTGCTTGTTCTTTTCAATTGCATTTATTGTGCTGCATTTATTACTGCTTATTAGTAGCCCGATTAAATTGTAACTGTTACTCTAAGCCTCTTAGTTTTGGTTTAAGCACTTGGGTTTGTAGTCTACACTCTTTTGACAGGAGAGGTAACTTAAATCCTTCTGAGTTGTGAATTGCTGGTTGAAAGCGTAGCGTGTCTGTTATTCTAAAAGTGCCTTAGTTCTTGTTTAAGCGCTTGGGCTTCAGGCCAGTTATTTTACATTAAGAAGGTTTGTGGTCTACACTCTTGTGGAGGAGAGGGGTAGCTTCTACCCTTTTGAGGTAAGAGTTGCTGGTTGAAAGCTTATTGTGCCTGCTTATTTGACCTTTTTTTCCAGAAGTTGCTGTTTTGGGGGACATGCCAGTGATCACCAACACAAGTTACCAAAGATACTGCTTTTACATTTGTTGCTCATGTGAAGTGCATTATAATATTTTGTGCCAGGAGCCAGTTCAACATGCTGCAGAGGTAAGGAAGTTATTAACCTCAAAAACTATTTTGGTATGCTTTCTCGATATAGTCTGCAAAGGACAGTGCTGACATTGTTTTCTCTTTGTGGTTACACTTTTTCAAAGGGAAAGTAGTCTGCATTTCTAAGGGTATGTTGTTTTGTATTCCTCTCAACTGTTTCTCATAATCCCTCCTGAAACTGATGACTTTTTACACTAAATAATGACAATAATTAGATTGATAGACTTATTTCACTTCAGAAAATGTATTTTTATATCAATAGTACTAGTAGTTTAAAACTGTTCATGTCTCTTATTTCTAAATTTGTCCTAATTTGTTTTTTTTTTTGGGAGGGGGGGTGTGGCACACCAGCAGTGTCAAGTTAGGCATTTTCTGAATTTCTGACATGCTGAACCCAAAAGGTTTGCCATCACTGGACTAGATTCAGATCTGCTTAATCTAGTTCTTGCACTAAACCAGGCCATCTTTTTTGGAGAGGGTTTCCATGCACCCCTATGGCAGGAGTGTGCAGTTAGAACTCACCTGACTGAAGGTTGCTGGAACAGGTCTCAGTTTTGAGCTTTTTTATTGGTTAATTTGTTTAAATCAGTTTGCTTTCATTTGCTACATAGGCACCACATTTGCATGTGTTTGCACTTGTTTTAGCAAATCTCCACAGAGTTTGCTGACCAGCTACTGCTCTGCTGCATTTATCTGATCAATCCAAGGCATTTGCTGATCTCTGCAAAACTTAAGCAAAATTGTTCGCTGTATATTGCACTTTTGAACTGCATTTTACTATATCACTGCTTATTTGAACCTTTTTCTAATATTGTTGCACTTTCTTTTCTGCAGCATACACTAGATTCAGACATAATGAATGTAGTTCTGTTTGTATAACCTGAGCACTAAACCAGGCCATCTTTTGCTGGACAGGGTTCCCCTGTACTCTGGTGGCAGGAGTGAACAGTTAGAACTCATCTGATTGAAGGTTGTAGGAACAAGGCTCAGTTTTGAGCTTTTTTATTGCTTAATCTGTTTAAATCACTTTGCTTTCATTTGCTACATAAGCACCACGTTTGTGTGGGTTTGCACATATTTGCTCATTGCTCACTGCTGAGCAATGGTGGGTACCATTGGCAGTTATAGATGCAAACACTTCTGCCTGCAAATTTTCCCTTAGTACTCTGCTGGTGTTCCATCAGTGATTTTTTTGTAATTGTCCCTCACTGACAGGTGATACATTCTGCAAAGCTCCTGAGGTACCAACATAGACCCTACCCACTAGCTCTTCCTATTTTTGTCCACTTCTCCTGTGCTCTACTTTACCTGGTCCTTCCTGTCTTCTCCCTGTTTTATGACCAAATCAACTTACCTAGAATTATGCTTAGACAATTTCCCACAGTTTCTCCAGCCAGCTTGGTCGACATGGGCATCCTGAGGCAATGTAGCAATTGACTCATATACACTGAGAACAACTTCTTCTACTTCAGACAATTTCATTATGTGAGACATGCATCTATATCAAAAACCTAGAATTCAGGCTCTCCTGCTCACCAGTCAATCTAATACTAAACAGGTTGTCAGCATGCACACCTGACCTCCTGCACCTACCAAACCAACAACATATAAACCTACATATGCAGAGGTCCTTACCAGAAGCTTACCTAAACATCATAGACCTCCCAAATGCACACATAAGCATGATTCACATAATATATCCTCTGCAGAACATAGCACACATAATATATCTCACACCAGTGTCTCACCAGTCAAGCTCCTAAGGCATAACACAAAAACAAACATCATAGTCATAGGTGACTCAATTGTGAGACACACAAATGTCCCTCTCACCAGGTTTGATAAGGAAAAAGTCACAGTCAGCTGTCACATCACACATACACTCAAGTCTCTCAGCAACAGGCACTGCTATGACTCTGTCACAGTCCATGTTGGTGTGAATGAATTGAGATGTACCTCACTGGACTATATGAAGAGAGACATGACTGAGCTCTCTGATTGTGTGTCTTAGGCATATACATCCATAGCCTTAAGCAGCATTTTACCTTCACCTAGGATAATACCTCAAGGCAAACAAAAAATGATTGACTTCAACAACTGGCTTAGTTTCTGGTGTCATTCAAAATGGATCCAGTGTCTGTCAGTCTGGGATGACATGGTTGACAGACCTCAATGCTTTACCAAAGATGGTCTTCATCTGTCACTCCTGGGATTTCAGTTACTGGCTAAGACTCGTGTCACCCACATGGTGCCTTTTTTTGGCACTGTCACAAGAACAATATTCCCAATGTAGAATTAGCCTCTAAAAACAACCTCATGGTTATGCTGCTAAATGCTAAGAGTGTAAACCAGAAACTGCACTCACTGGAAGCAGTCCTCACCATGGAAAATGCTGACATTTGTGCAATCACTGAGACATGATTTAAAGTTGCGGAAAACACCCCAGCTATACCACGTTACATTTCCTTCCACACGTTCAGACTACAAACTGAAGGCATGAGAACTATAGGAGGTGGTGTATATTCATTAACGATAAATACACCTCTTGATTGGTTAAACAGCACAATTCCCTTGAATTACTTCAGGCGCAATTGACTGTAGGTTAAGACCCCTCCTCAGGTCATTGCCAGCTATAGGACCCCCTCCATGAATGAGGGCATCCATTCAGTCTACTTGGATCTACTTGAGTCAGTCGCGATACAAACAAACACCCTGGTTTTGGGTGACTTTAATTACCCAACCACTGACTGTGTAAATTATACGTGGTCTAACTCACTTGCCCAAAGATTCCTGGGCTTCGTTAACTCCAAAGCCCTGGACCAGTTGGTTGCCACACCCACAAGGGGCTTAAGCATCCTGGATCCGGTGCTCACCAACTTGCGGGATGCTACACTACCCCCAGGCTGTGACCATCCCTGGTGAGATCTGACTACAAATCAATCTTGCTAGAAGTAACTGCAATGCAAGACCCACCTTAGCAACAACTAGACTAAAAAAAAATTCTCCAAGGCCAATTACAACCTCTTACAAGACAGCATAAATAGCTTCATAGCCCCTCCCCCCACTGATGGAACAGACAACTATGCTAAGTTATACACCAATGCTTTATACAAGCACCTGTACAATTGTATAGACTCTGCCGTACCTGATAGAACCAAAGTAAGATCTTCAAGGAAAAACAAACCTGCCTGGTGAACAACTGCCATTAATAGACTATACAATAGGAGAAAAAAATTTCTGTCTAAGGAAGGAATGGTCCCAACCTGGAAACATTCCCTGCTTAACTTAAAAAAGCAAATAGGACTCCTAGTGAAGTCCTCAAAAGGTAACTACAAATCCAAATTAGCTTCCCTATCTAAGTATAACTACAGGGTGTTCTTTAGTTACATCTGTAACCTCAAAGGTATGGCCCAAATTTGCATTGATCTCATAGTTAATGGTACTACATACACAGAACCTGTGGATATGGCAAACCTGCTGGCTGACTGGTTCAGTGAAAACGTCACTCCCCTGTGCACACCACATATACCTCAAAGCATCCCTAACACCTGTCCCCCACCTAGTATGTCTGAGGAGCAGGTCTTAAACACCCTCTCCAAGGGGAGAAACACAGCATCTATTTGACCAAACAACATCCCAGGCTGTGTTCTACACAGCTAAAACAGGAATTAGCATCACAACTGGGCATGCTTTTTAGTCACAGCCTAAGCACTGGCTTCATCCCTGAGGAATGGAAAACAGCTACCATCATCCCTTTGCATAAAGGGGGTGCATCCACCGACCCTGGGGAACTATAGACGCATTAGCCTGACCAGCCTTATCTGCAAAGCCATGGAACAAATCAACATGGACCTTATTAACAAAGATATAGGAAATCTCCAAATGCTCTACCCCACCCAGTTTGACTTTGTTAAGGGGAGATAATGCCTGTTAAACATGGTGGATTTCTTCGAGACAGTCATCAAAGCCCTAGATGAGGGCAGATCTGTACATATGGCCTACCTAGACGTAGCCGAGGCCTTTGACACAATCCTCAACACAGGCATCTTTGATAAACTCACCCAGCTGGGTATCAACCCATATACTGTCACGTGGGTTGCAAACAGGCTCACTGATAGAACTTATAGTCAAAACAGGGGACTCCACCTTCTCCACAGACCCGTAACCAGTGGTGATCCACAGGGATCAGTTCTGGGACCCCTACTGTTGAGAATCTACTTCTATGAAGTACAGGCTATAACTAATGGGCTGTGGCTGACAAAGTTTGCTGATGACTGCATTGAAACCCCTAGTGATGTCAACATCCTGCAAGAAGGTCTTACGCAGACTAATGACTGGTGCCAATGCCATGGTCTTAAACTTAATGCAAAAAAATGCATTATCATCCCCTTTGGCAAGGGTGATGTTCCTGTAAACTACCACATCAATAGCAATACCCTGACTACACAGTCAGAGGTGAGAGATCTGGGCACACAGGTCAACAGCGACCTTAACTTTAATCACCATGCATCCACAGTGGTAAGAACATAATTTTTTATTGTTCATCTCATAAGTAAGGGCACTGCCTCCATAAAAAAGTTGTTATAACCCCCTGTACTCCTTCCTCATCAGAACAATCATAAAGTACAATGCTCTCTTTGGTATGTTCCTTTCCAAACACCTGCAGCAATTGGAGAGACCACAAAGGTTCCTTACAAAGAAAATTCAGGGTCTTCAAGATCTGTGTTATGCGGACAGACTGAAATCATTGTCACTTTACTCTGTGTCATACATACTGCTCTGAGGTGACCTGTGCCTTGCATATAGAGCAATCTCTGACCCAGCCTTAATGAAAATGCTGCACATTCGCAAGTCAAATGGCACACAGTTCACTAGCTCAAAGGACATTGACCTGGTATGTGACGACTCACAGAGGTTTATCCACCTTTAAAACAAGCTTCCTATTCACGTTAAACAAAGCCCCTTGTTGGTCCTATTTAAGCGTGATTTGGATGACTGGATGGGTAACTGGAAATTTACCCAGAGGGTTCCATCTGTGTCCATGTTGGACAGAGACAATAGGTGCTGATTTAAGTGTCTGCTTGAACCAGACACACTTGGGAACATGAGTTGAACTTGGCTAGGCTTGTAAGGGCCCTGGGGCCATTAGCCTTGTAACCACCTATGATCCTATGATAAGAATCACTTGCAAATACAACATATATACGCACAGCAAACATGGCAGGTCATACTTTTCTTGCTGAGATATCCCAGAAGATATATTACAGACAGAATTCTGGATTTTGACATTTAAGTCACTATTTTTGAATATAACTGGAAAGAAACCCTTGGACAAGCCTCCTTACCCACTGATTTAATAAATAAATCCATAACACAATATCATGTGCTTTTTTCCCCTCCATTTTATCACTGATATGTCATTGTTTATATAGATATATAGATACAGATATAGATATAATATAGATATAGAAATAAAATGTGACTATTGCAAGCTTGTGCCCTCTTTGTTTTCATTTCTTTTTGATTTAATGTTAATGTATTTTGGTGGGTCTTCTCATGAACCCATATTCTTTGTATCCCCCCCGTACCACTTTTTTTGTACAATAAAACTGACAAAATAACTTCCAGTTATTCCCAGACATATAGTCCTTTTCGATATGGGCTCGCCAGTTGCTTGGATTGGGGGTTAAGATTTCTTGACCCATTCTTGTAAGGGCCAGGATGGAAGGCTAACCTAGATAAATGCTTAATGAGGTGCAGGCATTTTGGTCACTGTGGAGTTTTTCTCCCCAGATGTTGCTCCCAGTTAAATGGAAATAAATACATACTTACATACATAAATAAATACATACATTTCTTAGTAAATAATAACCATGCAGAGTCAGTCTTAAAGAGGGAAAAAGTGAGTGCATTCTTCTTGCTGTCATAGTCAAAGACATTGATCTGTTTACAGAGCTACTGATGATTATCTCATAAGCAAGATTTGCTTGTTCTTAAACTAGAATGCGTTACTGTGTAACAGACTTCTTAAATTAATTTTATTGCTTTACTGTACGCATTCTGTTTAAGTGCATCAGGGAAGGTTTTGGTTTTATGCTGCACTTACAAGTGGTCATCATGATTAATTTTTGTGATTCACTTGTGGTACGCTCACCTCCCTTACTTGTTTTTTTAGCAACCAGTTTTCACTTGACATGAAGGGTGGAGAAGCATTTTTATGAAACTGGTGTAATGTGTAGAAAAACAATGTCCATTCTTCAAGACAAATCGAAGTAAAGCAGATATAATTAATTAGAAAAAATATGACGTTAAATGTAGTGGGTCTTTTTGTCATAACGCATGAAACTGAGACAGTTGCTGCTGATTACAAGGGAATACTTCAATTCAAATCTGTTTAGCCTATTATTGTGTATCTAGTTTGAATTTGTTACTGCTTATTGATAGCCTCTTAATTGTGGTGTGTATAGTACCACATAAATATGTCTGCATTTGGCATAAATATTACCGAAGGTTAAGACTGCTAATCTAGGTTAAAGTTACTCTGCTGTAAGGTATTGTCATGATTGCCAGAATGTCTGGAGGTCGTATTGATGAGAGTGGTTGCAGCTTCTGTCATGGTAAAAAGACAAAAGCACATGGAGGAGAAATGTCTATTGACTCAGTGGGCTAAAACACATTTGGAGCCTACACTAAAACTGGTAGTGGTATGAGCATTAATGGCCCTCTTAAATTACTTTAAGATCATAAGTTTATCTGTATCATCAAATCCTTTTACCTAGCCTGTCACTTTTCTAGGTACAAAATCTATGACATTTTAGTAAGGGGACTAGAAAATAAAGCTTAAAAATAGGATTCCCAGGTAATGAGACAGGTTTTCATGAAAAATTAATGTATTCTATAAGAAATATTACAGAACATCTGATTCCTTCCCATAAAGAATAGCATGTTTTTATCATGTACTTTCAACTTTGTCAATATTCATGTGTCCCACAAACTACTGTGTCAATACTGTGTCCCAGCAAGAAAATCAAACTAGAGTTACAACTATATGTATATTAAAACCATGATATTAGGCCATATTATTTTGTAGCATGGTTTCTAATTTTCCAAAGATATAAATGAAGCTAACTAGCTAGTAAGAGATTGATCATACATTGATGCACATACACTGTATAGTGACACCACTATACTCACTCCCCAGCCTTTTGGTACTATCCATGTCCACAACACAAGACCATGCAATTATAGTAAAGGCCTTCTAAACCTCAGGGGAATCTTAGCAGATGAAGAAGCAACCTATATATATGGCCTCTAGCTCCGTCACATTCTACCATCCTGATCTCTTCTCCCCCCTCTTCCCTCATCACTATGCCATCATCTTTAAAAGCATTTGAAAAAAAAAGACCTTTAACTTTGGAATATGAACACTTTTTCTGATATGTGCAGATGGCCATCAGCAATGTGGATTCCTTGACATGTATTGATATAACAAATTAGAATAACACACAATGAGGTACCTTAGGAATGTGTGATAAAGATTTTAATGCAGATTTAAAATGTATTTTTCTGTTATACATGCACATTGAGATCTATGTCTTATACACAGGATTCTGTTATATATTACTTTCTGTGGTGTCTTCTTGTTAAACCCCAAGGTGGGTAAAACTGTAACAAATATTTAACATTAATCAGTAAAACTCTTTTTCTAGAAGGGGGTTATTCTAAACCCATTGCTGGTTGCTCTGGAAATCTTTCCTTCATTTATTTCTAAAAATATATACTTTTTAATAAATCCAGATTCTGGGAGGTGTTCATCAGCAAATGTTGAATGGCTATGACTAAAAAACGCAATACATTATTTAATGAAGACAGTTTAAAAATCATTTGACCACGTATTACTATTAACATGCCTTATGACAGCAGACATGTAGGACTCTTCAGAGTGAAAATTAAAGGATACTTTATAGGTAAAAGGTAAATAAGAAGGGAGGATGCAAGACCAGCTTTCATAAGTTAGACCGAAGTAGAAAATTTAATCACAATTCCTTTGAAAAATATTAATGACTACCAATGACAATCTTAATTGAAAGCGATGCTCTGATACAGGAGTTGTGTTGACACTATTTACGTATGTGCCTAAGCAGACAAAGGCAAAACAAAAATAGCGAAAAAACAAGTTTAATGTATTGGAATGGGATACTAAAACAAAGTGAAGGTTTAGTAGATATACCAGATAAAAAACAGCAGAAAGCTAATAGAAACAAAACTTTTCCATTTTCAGACTGAAGTAATCTGTTCAGAAGTTCCCAGGGCTTTAAAAAGATGTCAGAATTCCCTGAGTATATGCTAATTGTCCTTCTGATATATTAAAGGACTCACACTTACATTTAACTTTGGGCAATTTAACGGCAGAATCAATGCATACCCATTAACCAGTCCTTGGCAAAAAAGAGCAGAGATTTATGACAAAAGACAGTAATCATGATGTACAAAAATGAAATTCTTTTAAGAAAATGTCTGCTGCTGATTTGCTATGCACAGCCAAGTAAAACATAACATGAAAATATTTGGATAAAAAAGTACAGCCCCCAAATCATCATACTATAATTTTACTAATGTAAAATTGTTGCCAGATAATAAATATGAACAGGAAAATATATTTGTTTATTTTCTCCTTATCAACAGTCCAGTCATCATTGAGAGTAGCTGTTTAAATCCCACCATGGTGAATTCAGTTTATTAACTGCAATTATTTTTCAGTCACCTAGGGCAGTCTGCTGTTACAAGCTACTCCCTTTCATGTTATATTAGCAATACTTAATTAAGGACTGCTAACTTTTCTCTGTATATACAAGTAACACCTCACCATTCCAGGAAATACTGAGGGAGGAAAGCAAATGGTTTTGTTGCACATAATCTGCTGGAATAAATGAAAATCTTACTTTTTTTCAATCCTGTCCCACTACTACTACTATACAGTGTCTGCTGGGTTAGGCAGCCATGACCATGGACAGCTGAAGGATTTTCTGAAGTCACATATAACCTGGCAGAACAGTTTATTTATGAAATGCAACATTCTTTGCTTTTACTGAAACTTTAATACAAGTTTGGCAGTTTGTTTAGTCAATCACGAGGGAACATGACACTGTTGGAGATGGGAATTATGTGTCTCGCACCTTGACTTTAAAGGGCACATACATGAAATGGGTAAGTCTGAGGGCAGTTTACAGTCTACTGGAAATGGTAGCTAGAAAGTGGGTCTTTAATGGTTTATAGTAACAGGAGCAAAGACTTAAGGTGTTTGCTGGTTGCAAAATACTGTCAAATATAAAGTGAAAGCATCAAAGTGCTCCTTTCTTCTTAACGTGCAAGCAAGTCAGCTCTCAAAACACTGTGTAATCAATACAGTGTTGTCAACTGCCAGATTATTTTCTTCAAAGATTTTATTTTTTATTTATTCATTTATAGCAACAATGAACTGTTACAGTTAGATCTGGTGTTTTGTCCAGCAATTCAATATACATTTTCATCCACCACATCAAATAAGCAGTTGATGTCTAAATTCTCACATTAGGTCATAAATATATGAAGAATTTGATAACAAACAGCTAATGAAACAGTTAAGTCAACTAGCCAGTAACAATAAACTTATCTACAATAACAATAAGAACAATAATAGGAATACTACCACTACTACTAACAGAATCACCAAAATTAATTAAACTTATTCATTGCCAACTGAGACTGTTTATTAATCCAGGTCATATGCTAAGATCATACATGCAAAAAATACCACATAAAATCATGACAAAAACTAAACTGAATTCTTTAAATTCTTGAAAGTTCCATTGATTAAGGTTCCAAAGGTATCCATGCCTCTCAACTGCACAAATTTCCTCAGAAAGTCCAGATTTTTGCCATATATATTTTTGGTATAGTTCTCATAAAATTTGAGATTTTCTGGCAAATCATTGGGGACTGAAGTCACTAAATAATGATACACATTCAAGTTTCAGAATTTACATCCTTCAGAAAATGTATGCTAACACAAAATATGTAATTCTAGAATCTAAGTTTATAAGAGCAATATTTAAAATCTGTCCCAATTTTTGGGCCTTTGTCATGACATTATTTTAGGTTTTGTCCAAATTTCTTGTACTAAGAGGTTGAGAGGTATGAATGTATAGGAAATAAATTCATAACAGACGTCTCAATTAATGGGGACCAACTATGAATAAAACCCACCTCTGTGATGCTTTGGTTGGCTAAACACATCTCAGCTGAGTAAATTATTTGCCAGTGTTGCTCTGTTATAGCAGGGTAAAATGGGATTAACGAATAGTGAGTTATGACTTTTTAACAGCTAAAATTATGACAGATAACCAGTGCAGGGTGGGGTCTCCAAAGTAAATCCATATATTGGTAGATTCTGCATATAATCCCAATTTATGGCATCTCTGACATCTCTATGAAATTATGCCAAAACTTTGCAAGATTCTTGTACGTCCATATTATGTGACCCCATTGCACTGGGGAACCTTGAAATCTGCATCTCCTGTAATGCCTACCATGGTTCAAGGATTTATTCCACCCATGTCCTGGCATTATAAATAATTGGTGGAGATACTTTCATGCATACAGCCTCCGTTTTGGTGATGCCAATACCTTAAAAGGGCTCTGTAGTACAGATGAAACTGCTGTCTCAGGAATAGCTTTACCTGTTTGTTGAATAAACCAGTGCCGCTAGGTGGCAACTGTGTCAAAAGACATATTGACTAATTTGAAATAGAGAGCAGATATATTATTAATACTGATTCTCCCAGACTCAACTAGTTAGTGGTATGGTAGGGAGTGTATTATTTCCAGTAAGGCCTCTTTAGGTACAACTTGTCTATAAAATGGGAACAGTTGATGCATACACAGGGCCTGTGAGCTTAGCAATCCATATTCAGGAGGAAGTCTGAATCCCTTTATTCACTATGTGAGGATAAAGTAGGTAGTAATAGTAAAGATCCTTTTGAAAGCACTGGAGGATCAGAAAAGATGGCTGCACGGCCTGATACTTTGGATATGCCTCAAATGGCAAAAGTGAATATAACAAATATCTGCAGGGAGAGAACTTCATAACAAGAAATTTAGGCTATTATAAATGGTATTCAATTATTGCAATTTATCTACAGAGCCTTGTCTCTCATAAACTCCTTTCACTAAGCTATACAGTATATTGTACTGGCTTTGATCACCCCATTTAATAGCAGGGTGGTATGAGCAAGCAGATGCAAACAGCAAACTATCAGCTAACAAATCTTCCCAGTCAGGAGGGGGGGGCAAAGAGTATAATTCTAAAAAAGCAACTTAGCAGTATAGTTTGATACGCAATGCATAATCTAGTTGAATTCAACCATTTGTTTTTTGAGAAACATAATAGGTGAAAGAGAGGCTGCACATTGATTTTGGCACCCTTGATTATTTTTAACCTGGTATCCCATTTACGTAACTGAACAGAGGATATTTGAAATGGCAGACCTTGCAAGTTGTATAGGACTTTGGGTATAAAGTCATTTTAATAAGCTTAATAGTCTCACTTCAAATGGTAAGTTCTATTTACTCTACCTCAGAAGTGCTTTTTGCATTTTTGTATAGCTTGACCATTATAATCCCTTGTTGCAGAAAGTGTCAGGGCCAAATGGATTACTAAGTAGATAAAACTGGGGGGGGGGTGAGATTAATCCTATACTGCTTTAGATCTGTGCAGGCTATTGCATAATTATGTATCAATAAAGTAGATTTAATTGGGTTAATTTTGTACCATGAAATGTCCTGCCATTCAAGAAAATGGGTCTGGTAGAAGGAGTGGTAAAACATCAGCAAATAGTGCAATCCTACCTGACAGAGTTGGTGGAGATCCCTGCCGGGTAAAAACAGAATATTAACTCCATCAGCTTCGGATAAGCACATGGTTTTCAGTGTAGTTCCAAGGCCTAGGCAGCAGCTTTTTCTTCACTCCTCTTGGATATAGGCTTCTAAGAAAGTCCTTCTGACCCTCTGTTAAATTTGTTTTATTTTTTTATATTATGAAGAGGAGACAGAGCCCCATAACCATCTTTTGCAAAAAATAAGACTCTTTGATAAAAGCATCTGTAAGTTTCCATAGTCTCCCTCTTGGTTACTTGCAGATCTCCAGTACCCTTAGGCCTCAGTTTTAGAATAGTCTGTTGATCATTATGTCTGCTATAGCCTATGACTGGCTAATCTAGATACTACTGTACGAGAGACTTCATAATATTGCAGTCTTAAACTTTCAAGAACTAGCTCAGTCTTCCTATTTAATACGACTTGTATATGCTTCTTACATTGAAATAATTGTTCCTTGTCTGGTTGCACATTATGGGTAGCTAGGCGCTCCTTATATTGAGGCTTCTAGTGCTGGATTTCTTTATTCCATAGGCCATTTATCCAGGCCCTAAGATATGCATAAAGTAGTCCTTTAAAAGCCTCCCATAAGGTGTAATAACTGTAATTTTTAGTTGATTGCAAGGCTAGTGACCCTAGCGGGCCTTTTTTAAGCCTCCCAAGGTAACAATCAAAGTTTAGAACTTGTGTCTGTAAGGTAAGCATCTTAACCATTGTGCCAACCACCAATCATTTTGTGGATGGGCTATTTAAAATTCTTGTAGAATTTCTTTAAAGTGGTCAGGAAAATCCAGCCTCTTTGTATATTTCGAGGAAAAGACAAGTTCTAGGTAACAGTGGGATGAGCTTAGCTATACGACATGATAGGGCATCATGACCTGAATATGAGCAAGTGACTAATACGTGACTAATTAAAATTTTTGGGTTCAATTCCATTATCTCTTCATCAAAGTGGATTCTGTTTATTCTAGTAAAATATTCAAATCTGTGTGCAAAATGAGTATATTGTGTGTGCATTGGACTGTTATATTTGGCCAAATCAAGTAATGCCACTTTCTACACCCATGCCTTTAACACTCTAGCAGTAGGTGATATCTTAGGCAGAACAGCTGCTGACATGTGTTCTCTTTCCTTTAAACACTTGAAATTCCCTACCAAAATGATGTGATGTCTAACTCGATCTTTTGAATAAAATCCAGCAATCTTTTAACATCAGCTGAATTCAACACTGGATGAAAATAAAAGAAAAAACAGTTCAAATTCCCCCCTCAGGGAAAACATGACCCCTGCTTCCTTCCCCCCCAGATAGGGAGATTATCTCAAGCAGTTGAAGAGACAGGAAGCCCTGTCTTAACAGAATAGCTACTCCTTTCTTCTTGGTAGAAGGATGTCCTGCAGATATTAACAGTGCATATCCACAAGATTCAAGCTTCTTGTACTCAAGGGATGAAAGGTGACTTTCCTGTAACAGTAACAGATTTAGCATAATTGATCTTACCCATGTGCACAGCCTACATTGCTTGATGGGGGAGTTAATGCCCTTCATATTTTTACTAAGTATCCATGTAGTACCATACAGTACCATGCATCTTTGTTGTACTTGGTCCTGCATAGAAGTCTGAAGGGAGGACATGGACAGTTATTCCTGCTAATTCTTGCAGCTTCCAAAAGAAATACATCCACCATTCAATCCATTTCAAATGTCAACCGTCTCCCCAAGAAATGAACACCAGTGCAAAACCATAGAAAAAGTAAATTGGCTGCCTGTGAAAAAATGTACCAACTTTCTCCTTGCCTCTAAACTATTTAAGCTTATCAAGAATGACACCTTCCTTTCACTATTTAGAGATTCACCAATATACAGCCTTAAACATTTAACAACTGATGCCCTCTTCTCAACCTCCCCCCTGCAAAACTAGGCTTCACTACACAGACCTTGCTTTCTTAGTCCTTGCCCTCAAACTGCGTGAATCTCTCCCGTCTTTCTTAAAGATCATTCCTCTTACACCAGTTTCATTCACAAATAAAAGCACATTTCAGGAAGTGCAACTGCAGTCTCTCTGGTGATATAGCTGCATTCCCTTCTTCTGTCTACATACCTTGCTTTGACTCTATTTTTAATTGTGATTTTTTTAGCATGCCAACACTTATTCCAATCTCTATACAATGAATGTATATACTGTATTTTTCAGTCACTCTGTACATATGTTTATATTCTCTTTACACCCTCAGGCCAACAATGATATTCACTTTGTATATAACACTTGTATATATTGTATTTTATAAAAACAAAGGTAATCACTGCTGCCCAAAGGGCCAATCCCAGAAGACAACCAAGAATAAAATAAAATGAACAAGATAGGACCACCAAGGCTCTGAAATCCAATTTATTCCAATGATAAAAACAAATGGATAAGTGTTTTCACGTGGGATAACCATGCTTCATCAGATCTCAATACAAAATAAAGCACTCAGTTTAAATAGTAAAGCACATCACTACTAAAACCAATTAATACAGACTAAAAACTCATAAACACTTCATTAAGCAATTATGCAATTAATTGTTATACAGATACTTATTTAAAGGGAAGTGCCTCCAATGCAGGTCTAATACTCGCATAACTAAGACCTGGATGTATGTGCGCTCGTAACCTAAATATCCATTTAAGTTCAACTGATTCCAAATAATTATTGTTATTGCCCCCTCCTGAATTCTCATATACCAGTTGTACTGTCCTAAAACTAAATCTGTGTGTGTTAAATTCAGTAATGTGTTTGGCCAGAGCATTTTGTGTGTTGAAATTCCTTATGTCATATAGGTGATTATAAATCCTGTCTCTCAACCTTTTGGAGGTTTTGCCAACATAAAGACATTCACAGCAGTTACAGATGGCTAAATATACTAAATTACTGGAATCACAAGTGGCATGGAACCTGGGATAGAATTTAAAGTTCAAAATGGGATGATTGTAAGACTGAATCACAGTTATAACTCTACACATGTTGTATCGCTTACAGGGAAAGTGCCAGATCTCAAACTCTGGTCCTGCTTGATGCATTGAGTCTTATTTTACCACAATAACTGTTTTAAATTTGAGTTATTTTTATCGATAAAACTCGGTACATTCCCTACTACATTGGCTATAGCTGGATCTATAGTTAAAACATGCCAGTTGCGTTTGATAATAGCTGACATAGCCACATTATCATTAGCATATTTAGTCATGAAACAAACTTTCCTATCTTTATCTTGTTTGATATTCAAAGGTTGATTTGACGAATTTACAGACCCATCTTCTATTGGCCTTATGTCATGAAGAACAGTACTTTTCACCTTGTCCAACACTTTTACTGTATCCCCCGTCTATAAACAACTGTTCTAGTGTATCAATTTCAGCATTTAGATCCGTTTGCTTCTTACATATCCTCTTCATCCTGTGGTACTGCCTTTCACTATATTCGGGAACATAAACCTGGGATGCATGCTGCTGAAATCCAGCAAATTATTGCTCCAGCAGGGCTTAAGGAATAGACTAGTCATAATAGTCCCAGATTCATCCTTAAATACAGTTACATCTAAGAAATCAACTCTGTGCAGGGATGATATCAAGGTAAACTTCAGAAAATCAGTTGTGGACTCTAAATAGGTTAAAAATCATGTAGACAGGGAAGCTCACCATCCCATAACAAAATATATCATCCACAAACCATCTATATAGCCTGATATGTGAATAATGGGCACTATTAAATAAATGCATGTTCTCCCAATGATAAATAAGTAAATTTGCATAAGAATTCGCATATGGGGTGCCCATAGCAACACCCCACTGCTGCAAGTACATTTTGTTGTCAAACGTAAACACATTATTAGAGAGAACCAAATCCAATAATGTACAAAATAATATTATTTCATTGTTCTCCATCAGGTGCATATTATTCAGAACCTCTCTAATGGCATCCAAGCCATATTCATGAGGTAAATAAACTTTTTATGTTCAGTGTAACCATTATACATTCATGGGAGACAAGTTCCTTTGTATAACTGCCTAAATGATTTAAGAACTAGGTAGTATCCTTCAAAATTGTTGGTATTTGTTTAACTATAGGTCCCAATTTCTGTTCTATGTAGATGGACATGGTTTCAGTCACCCACCCACCTCCCGCACTGTAGGTCTCGGAGGTGGGTGTAAGGACTTATGTACTTTCGGTAGTCCTTTAATTTGTTTCATGATTTAATATGCTAATGATAATGTGGTTATGTCAGATATTATCAGACGCAACTGGCTTGTTTTAACTATGGATTCAGCTACAGCCAATGTGGTAGGGAATGTACCAAGTTTTATATATAAAAATAACTCAAATTAAAACAGTTATTGTGTAAAGATAAGACTCAATGCATCAAGCAGAACCAGAGTTTGAGATCTGGTACTTTCCCCTGTAAGCGATGCAACACGTGTCGAGTTATAACTGTGATTCAATCTTACAGTCATCCCATTTTGAACTTTAAATTCTATCCCAGGTTCCATGTCACTTGTGATTCCGGTAATTTAGTATATTTAGCCAACTGTAACTACTGTGAATGTTTTTATGTTGGCAAAACCTCCAGAAGGTTGAGAGACAGGATTTATAATCACCTGTAGCTTGCTACAGACCCCCCACTATGCCCCAGGATTCACACTCCTCATTTCTTGATACACTGGAAAGTATTAGGGTACAACCCAACACCCTAATAATGGGCGATTTCAACTACCCCACCATTAACTGGGAAAACTACTCATGTACCAACTCTTTTGCTCAACATTTTCTAGAATTCATAAATTCCAACGCCTTGGATCAACTTATTCACACCCCCACCAGGGGCAGCAATATCCTAGACCTGGTCATTACCAACATGGGAAACTGGTGTTCCACACCAGAGGTCAATTCCTCGTTGGTCAGATGCGACCACAAGCTAATCAGCCTAGACATCCACATCCCACCCCCACCCCCAATTAGGGAAACCATCGTAAAAAACTTCTCAAAAGCCAACTTCACACTTAAGACAAAAGTGGCAAACTTCATGACACCCATGCAGACGGACAATAAAGGTATGACTGCCGAATCCTACACAAATGCACTTTATAAGCACTTACACGAGTGCATGGATCATGCTATCCCTAATAGAATCAAGATGTTATCCTCCAAAAAAAGGAAGCCGATCTAGTGGTCCTCTGATATAAACAAACTACAACAGAAGAAAGAAACTGTTGCAGAAAAGAGTAAAATCCCATGACTGGAGGAACTCCCTGGTCAACCTCAGTAAGAAGCTGAGATCCCTCATAAAATCCTCCAGAGCTAGTTACAAAAACAAAATTGCCACTGACTCTAAAGATAACCACAAAGCATTCTATAGCTATGTCAACAATCTAAATGGGAACACTCAGATCTCCTCTGAGTTACAGCATAATGGCACTAAATATACAGAACCAACTGATATTGCCAACATCCTAGCAGATAGGTTCAGTGCTAACTTTACCCCCCCTCTCACCCCCTAGAGGGCCCATCTCTATACCGGAAGAATGCAAAGTTCCTATAATCACGGCTGCACAGGTAAAAAACACACTCTCCAAAGCCAAGAACACAGCATCCATGGGACCTGACAATATCCCAGGCTGCGTTCTACACGAACTGCAGAATGAACTGGCACCCTACCTAAGTACCATGTTCAATCATAGCCTCACCTCAGGCTTTGTACCCACTGAATGGCGCACTGTGACAGTTATCCCACTCCACAAAGGGGTAGCCACGACGGACCCCGGGAACTACCACCCCATTAGCCTGACGAGCCTGGTCTGCAAGGCCATGGAATGTATCATCGTGGAACTCACAAACAAAGACATTGGTAATCCCCAAACTCTGGACCCTACTCAGTTTGGATTTGTAAAAGGCAGATCATGTCTCCTAAACCTGATTGACTTCTTTGAAGCAGTCACCAAAGCCATAGATGAGGGTAAAATGGTTCACACAGCTTATCTAGATCTCGCCAAGGCTTTCGACACCATCCCCCACTCTGGAATTATAGATAAGCTCACTAAACTAGGTATAAATCCCTATGTCACAAGATGGGTTGCCAACTGGCTCACGGACAGAACCCACACTGTGAAAGTAGCGGATTGCAAATCCGACATCAGACCAGTGACAAGTGGAGTACCACAGGGTTCAATCCTGGGTCCTCTCCTGTTTGGTATCTACTTCTCTGAATTGCAGGCCAACACAGAAGGTCTTTGGCTAACAAAGTTTGCAGATGACTGCAAACTAGGAGCCATAATCGAAACTCCTAACGATGTGGACAAAATACAAAAGGGCCTCACTGAGACAGATACCTGGTGTCAAAGCCATGGCCTGAAGCTCAATGCCAAAAAGTGTATTGTCATCCCCTTTGGTAAAAACTCTGTACCCATGAACTACCACATAGCTGGTAGTCTACTTAATGCCGAAAATGTGATAAGAGACCTTGGGACACAGGTGGACAGTAGTCTCTCCTTTGATAATCACATCGCCACAGTGGTCAGGAAATCCTTCTACATGGCTCATCTCATCACAAAATAATTCTCATCCAGAAAAAGAGAGGTCATTGTTCCCCTCTACTCATCACTCATTAGACCCATTATAGAGTACAACGCCCCTTTTGGTATGTACCTCACAAGACATCTACAACAACTGGAAAGACCACAGAAATACCTCACAAAGAGGATTACTGGCCTCAAACAGATGCCCTATGCAGACTGTCTCAAAAAACTACAGCTTTACTCCATCGCTTATCGCCTACTCAGGGGTGATCTCTGCCTAACATACAAAGCTATGTCAAACCCAGAGCTGTTGGACATGCTCCACTTCAAGAAATCCCAATCCCTCTGAGCTACACGCTCTAGGGACCTTAACCTTGTCACCACAATAAACAGAACATGCTGGAGGGATAGATTCCTGTCCCAGAGACTTCCCATACTCTGGAACAGACTACCTATCTATGTCAAACAGAGCTCCTCTTTAGCACTCTTCAAGAAAAATCTTGATGATTGGATGGGAAATGGGAAATTCACCCCGGGGATCACTTCTATGGCTCTGCTCGACAGGGGCACAGGAAAATAATTTTCTTGGGTGGCGAAAGCCAGGGTACATTTTTTGGCTAGGCTTGTATGGGCCCTAGGGCCAATAGCCTAGTACCTACCTATGAACCTATGAACCTATATGACATTAGGAATTTCAACACACAAAATGCCCTGGCCAAACACATTACTGAATTTAGCACACACAGTTTTAGTTTTAGGGCACTACAACTGATATATGGGAAACCAAGAAGGGGCAATAACAATAATTATTTGGAATCAGTTGAACTTAAATGGATATTTAGGTTACAAGCACACATACATCCAGGTCTTAACAGTTATGTGAGTATTAGACCTGCATTGGAGGCACGTCCATTTAAATAAGTATCTGCAAAACAATTAATTGTATAATTACTTAATGAAGTGTTTATGAGCTTTTAGTCTGTATTAATTGGTTTTAGTAGTGATGTGCTTTGCTATTTAAACTGAGTGATTTATTTTGTATTGAGATCTGATGAAGCATGGTTATCCCATGTGAAAGCACTTATCCATTTGTTTTTATCATTGGAATAAATTGGATTTCAGAGCCTTGGTGGTCCTACCTTGTTCATTTTTTTTATATGATAATAAAACAAAGAACACTCCTCGGGGTAGATGTCCCACTGCAAGTAAGTTCGATAAATAATCCAAATAAAGCCAAGCAGCAGAGACAACCATGCAGCATCAAAACCCCCAGAGATTCAGTTATAAAAAAGTAGAACATTAATGTGTGTATTGGTAAGCGCTTTCACTTGTAGCTTCTTCAGACCATTAATGAAATCGCATACTCTAACAGCTCATTCTAATATAGTCAAAAACAGCCATTCAAAGCTATCAAGCAATTATTCAGTCACTAACAATATTAGAGTTAAAGCAACAACGCTACAATAAGGCACTCTGTGTTCATTATTGAAAGCAGAGTTATACTATGCATAACAAAAAGTGCATATCTAAAGATAAATATACACTAGTTTAGATAAAATACATATATTAATTAAAAGACTTTCAACTACAAGATTTCATAAAAAAAAATGTATGCATACGTAAAAATTCTGTGCACAAAAATTAGTACTGAAACATTTCATAACACTTCACATGAATTCAAACTGATGAACCTGTCTAACATAGATTCATTCTGCACATCAAAAATTTCATATTACCTAAATAAATATAAGGAGCGGAAAACTCAGCTGACATGTATATATATTGCTTTTGTCATTCATTCTGTATATAATGTTATGTATCTATTGTGTTTTCCCTGGGCAGAGAATGAATGGGTCCAACAGGATCAGTGCTTTACCCTGGTTAACAAATTAAAAAAAAAATAATAATACCATCAGATTATTTACATCCTAGCACTATCCTGAGTCCATTTAGATTTCCAGATTATTTACAGACCCTTCAACTTAGCATACCCTGTATGTGAGTCTGCTGTGATTTGTGGTGTAATCACGATTTCAGGCATTTCTGCTGAATCACAAGGAGTCGAGTGCCCTATACCAACACACACTAAAACATTCTCAAGCGAGATTCACCTTTATGGTCATCGACCGTATTTCTGGAGACAGAACAAATAAACAAGGGTGGCATGGGTTGTTGGATCGGAAAGAGAAACATTGGATTATCACATTGGGGGCTTTATTTCACCCGGGACTAAATGATCATTTGTAATGAATATATTGAATCAGTATTAGTCCATTTAATTATAGGACACCAAGTGGGGAATTTTATATGTTTCTTATTCATGTGTCCTTAATATTATGAATGCTCAAAGATCCTGGTTTAATACTGAACAGGGTTAATATACTAAGTCATATGGACTTCTACCTAATATTATGTCCGATATGGGCGATGGCCATGTTTAGTTAGAACAAAAATTTTTCCCTATTGTGGGAGCACAAAGGAAGGGTACTTAACTTGCTAGTAAGGTGACTGAGCAATTATGCTTGTTAGCAATATGTAAGTTGAAACTAAATATAATATTACAATTTTCTCGTCTCACCTTTTTCCTTTTTGGCTTGCAAGTGGTGCCGTTTCTATCTAGGTATTAGAGGTATAACAGCCCTCACAACTTTTGAAAGAAAGGTGCATGCCTTTATGTTTAGGCTGGTGATGTCAGTATTGGTGCTCTATACAATATGGGAAGATTATTTAGATTCAAGTACCAATATATTGCTAGAGGGAGATGTTGGAACACATTAATCATATTTTTGGTATTTTGTATTCATTGGGTGGTCAATTATTGTGTCCAGGACGGATATAGAATAGTTGCAATGTTTCTGCTGAACAAAGGTGAAAGCATTTATGTTCAGGCTGGTGTCAATATTATTGTTGATCTACCCTGTATGCTATGTTCATAACTGATGTTGCCTACTATCAACCTCTATATATATATATATATTTTTATATATATATATATTTTTATACATATATATACTACCTAATTTGTCTAACATATGCTCTATTATGACATGGCATGTCTAATAGATAGTATTGATTTTTTGACTTTTTGCTCCTCTAACCAAGAATTGCTGAATAGCTTGTGATAGTGGTACACCCATATGGGATTATTAAAACCAACAACATGTATTAATATTGTCTTATTGACATGTTGGAATATCTAGAATTTGTTTAGCCTTATTTTACCTGGTGGTTATTTTTCCTGTGATGGATTGACCACAGTTGAGTGTATACACTCACCATTATTGCATAACCATATGATTTACTCTAGTGCCCTCAAACTTGTTTTGTAAGCATTTTTTTAAACTTATTAGTATTCATGAGCTCATCTTTTTGATTGGCTCCTGATATGTATTTAAAGGATGATGTAAATGAACTTGATGATATTGTTTTACACTGAAGAAGGCTGCTGGCCGAAACTAGTTTGTTACATTTATCAATATTCAATAAATATATTGAACTCTGTGCTGCCTTGCTGGTCTATTTGGAGCTGATTTCTGCTATATTCACATGCACAGAGAGTTCTGTTGTCTGTGCCTCATCTCCTCATCTCACAAACAGTGTCCCACAGCTTGACCAAATTTGTTTTTGCCTTAGGTGATATTTGTTTCTTCAGTGGCATCACTTTGGGCAATGTAAAAACAAAAAGAAGTACTTCTTGAAGAAAATTAAAATGGACTTGGACAGCACAATGGTAGCGTTGTCACCTCACAGCAAGAGGTTCTCTGGTTCAATTCTTGGCTGGGGTGCCTTCTGTGTGGAGTCTGCATGTCCTCCCTGTGTTCGTGTGGGTTTTCTCTGGGTACTCCACTTTCCTCCCACTTGTCTGGAGTGTTTCTCCCTGGGCCTCCGCCAAAAATTTCCTTTGTTCCAAGTCGGACTTTCTCAGTTAACAAATGTTAAATAAATAAATAGTGCTTAGATGAAAATTTTTAATAAACTGATCTCAGAGAAACCACTCTTGGTACTCACATTGCTAATGTGGAACTGGAAGTCCAAAGATTTTATGTATGTATTCCTTTTGTTAGAGGTGGGATGAAACAAATAATGCATAATACTGTTTAATGTGGAAATGGAGGGATACTTTAAATGTAGTTAGTATTATTCAAGTTTCAGTCAGGAATAGTTTGAAATACATACTTCTGTATTCTTATGTCTTCCATCTCAATTCTACCAATATATATCTTTGCAAAGTAAAGATCTTTTGATACTTTCAGTACATTTGGTAGCTTAGTAGTTTGGTGTATGGAATTAAGGCTATGTGCTACTAACAAATTTCTTTGTGTAATCATGGGTCTGAGTACTTAATCTCCATTTGTATACTGTGTACACATTTCTTTGTGTAATCATGGGTTTGAGTCCTCAATCTCCATTTGTATACTGTGCAACTCTGAGCAAGTCACTTAAAATGATAATAGCCTTAGGTCACTTCTGAATGAAGCATGTGTGTCTAATAAGATTACAGTGTTAACACACACACACACACACACACACACACACACACACACACACACACACACACACACACACACTCATAAAGGCATGACACCAAACTAAATTGTCAAATAAATCTAGTTTGTGCTTATCTAGGAATAATTTCAGATATTACAACCAACTCCTTTTGAAAGAACTGTGCAATAATGGAATACAAAATATTGCACTATTCATCAGCTGTCAAGTTAGGCATATATATATTTTGTTCCATACCTCTCCTCTGTCTCCCAACATGGAGTCTCTTGGCTTCGGCAACTGCTGTCCACTGATCACTCGCAGTACCAGCTGCTTTTTCGTCTGATTTGGTAGAGGGTCATCCGAATTTGGATTAAAGGCACCTAGATGAATGAAAACATCATATAAATAGAACAGCAAACTTAACTCATATCAAATGAGCTAAAATATTGCAATAGCTAATTTAAGAAGATTGTGTATGTAATAATCCTATTACATCTACACTATCACATTTGCATGCTACTCTGAAAATGAGACCATATTATTCCACATATTAGAAAAATTAAATTCAACTCATTCACTGCTACAGATATTTTTAGATACACTTGTGTAAATTGACTAATTAACTGCACAATGATCAGCATATTTGTCATTACTGTATTCGAATGCCTCATTTGTATTATGATCTCTCAATTAAAATTAAAGACCATTACAAATATGAGCATTTGTTTTCTTTTTAGGTAACCACTCAAACAGTATTTTAAAGACAGTAGTATGCAGTTTTGGTGTTCTATAAATGTCAACATCTATACAAAACTGTCTCTATCTTGTTAGCGCTATTGGAAATAGCATTTGTTCTTGTATATTACTATACATTTCTAGTTGTTTCTTCTAAAATTAATAATGTTATAGTATAACATTTCACTGACAGCCGTGGTGGTGCAGCGGTAGCATTGTTGCCTCACAGCAAAAGGTTCTCCCGTTCGATTCTCGGCTGGAGTATGGGGAGTGCCTTCTGTGTGGAGTCTGCATGTCCTCCCCGTGGTTGGGTGGCATTCGAAAGACATGCATAAATGGGCATGCCTTCGTTGAAGGTTGGACGTCGAGCTGGCACCTTGGCATTTGTGAAAATCCACTGCCAATCATTAGTGGTCCGGAGTTCCGCTGTGGCAACCCCTAACCGGGAAAAAGCCGAAAGACAACAACATAGTATACCATTTCACTAATGTTGGGCTCATATCTATAGAATTAGGGTGTGACAAGCATTCAGCATTTGATATATAGTTGTATATATCAGAAACTTAATGATATATCCAGAACAAAGGTATCAAGGGCACAACTCATCAATCCAATATTTTTAAAAGCTGTATTATTCTTGTTTCCCCTACCTTGTTTACCTGGAGACTATTTATATAAATTAAGATTTGTAGGGGCACTACATCCATGACAACATTTGTTTTTTAACTAGAAGAGTAACTTTTAAAAACTCAGTGTTATAATGTGTTATTACTTCATACTTTCAGATGTGATGTTTCATTAGGAAGCCATGTAGTTCAACACCACTAACATTGCATGCTGCTTCCTCTGAATGGGGATTATGACTTGTGGCCACAGGTTTCTGGTAGGTATCCAACTCATCCCATCTCAGCCTTTGCCACCCTTCCCTCGGAATAAGTAGTCAAAAGGGTCTGTCCCCTGAACTATCACAACTGCAAACCAAACACATAAACACACTAAAACATACTCGGAGGCGCTGATTAAAAATCTACCAAAACAACAGAGGCCTCCAAAGCAGACACCCAAGCAACCGCCACCTCAAGACATAGCACATGCAACACATAGTTCACAAAGTCAGTGTGCTAAACAGTCACAGCCATTAAGGCCAAACAACATGCCAGACACACTTGTAATAGGTGACTCCATAGTCAGGCACACTGACGTCCCGCTCACCAGACTGAACAAGGAGAGGGTCACAGTAAGCTGCCTGTCGGGAGCTAGAATCCGCCACATAACACAAGCACTCAGGTCACTCCACAGCAAGTACAAATATGACTCAGTCATTGTACATGCCGGTGTGAACGACCTGAGACGTACCTCCCTGGACTACATGAAAAGAGACATAGAGGAGCTCTCTGATTATGTAGCCCAGGCCGGTATGACCCTGACCCTGAGCAGCATCTTACCCTCACCAAGAATGATGCCACAGTACAAAGACAAAATGATCAGTTTTAACAATTGGCTTAATTACTGGTGTCATTCTAAGGGGATCCAGTGTCTGTCTGCTTGGGATAACATGCTTGACAAGCCACGCTGCTTCGCAAGGGATGGCTTGCACCTGTCACCCTGGGCTTCCGGATATTGGCCAAGGCTCTTGCCACCCCCATAGTGCCTTTTTAGGCAAGGCTCAAATGACAAACCTACCTCCCTAGAAAACACAAGAGGAAAAAACTAAGGGTAATGCTGCTCAATGCCAGAAGTCTAAACCTCAAGATGCAGCCCTCGAAGCCCTCCTCAGTATGGAGAACATCGATGTCTGTGCAGTGACTGAAACCTGGTTCAAGGCTCCTGAGAGCACCCCAGCACTATCAGGTTTTACCTCATATCATGCTTTCCGGCCCCAAAACTTGGACCGAACCACAAAAGGAGGGGTAGTATCCATTTTCATCAAAGATACCCACACCTCCAGGTTAGTGGCAATGCACGAAGCATCGGAGACTATCCAGGTGCAACTAACCATAGGCAAAACTGCCTTACAGTTTGTAGCATGCTACAGACCACCCTCTCAAACTCAGGAACCCCACACAGCCTTCCTGAAGACACTGGAGAGTATGAATGTCTCTCCAAATACTATCATTTTGGGAGACTTCAACTACCCAAACATAGACTGGGAACATTACTCAAGCCCCAACACCCTAGCCCAAAGGTTCCTAGAATTCATAAACTCAAATGCAATGGAACAACTAGTCACAATTCCCACAAGAGGAGACAATATACTAGACCTGATCATCACAAACATGGGGACAAAATGCTCCACACCGGAAGTACATCCCTCTTTGGTAAGATCAGACCATAAATTAATCTCACTGGAAATCCACATCCCGCCCCCACCCCCTGCACAAAAGACCACAGTGAAGAACTTCTCAAAAGCAAACTTCACACTTCTTAAGACTGAAGTGGAATCTTTCAAGGCCCCTGGGCCAGTGGAAACCACAACCCACACTGCTGAATCTTTTGCAAATGCCTTCTATGGGCACCTTCAAGAATGCATGGATCATGCAATCCCAAATAAAACCAAGACCCATTCCCCCAAAGGCAGGCGCCCGGTCTGGTGGACCCCAGCCATAAACAAACTTTACAACAGGAGGAGGAAGCTACTACATGACAGAGCAAAATCCCTAAAAGGGAAGGCATCTCTGATCAGTACTAGCAAAAAACTACGATCACTCATAAAATCATCCAAGGCTAACTTTGAGAGAAAAATCGCAAAAGACACAAAAGACAATCACAAGGCCTTCTTTAGCTATGTTAGAAACCTGGGTGGAAACTCCCAGATATGCTCAGAGTTAGTCCAAAATGACACTAAATACACTGAACCCACTGACATTGCCAACATTCTGGCAGACAGGTTCAGTGCAAATTTCTCCTCCCTCCCCCAAAAGGAGAAATAACCATCCCAGCAGAGTGTAGCCTCCCTAACATCTCAGATGCCCAGGTGAGAGCCGCCCTCTCTAAAGCTAAAAACACAGCATCAATGGGACCGGATGGTGTCCTGGGCTGTGTGCTACATGAATTCCAAGAGGAACTAAACCCACACATAAGGCTGCTGTTTAATCTTAGCCTTACTACAGGATACGTACCCAAAGAGTGGCGTACGGCAACAGTGGTCCCACTTCACAAAGGCGGTGCTTCTACGGACCCTGGAAATTACCGCCCCATAAGCTTGACGAGCCTGGTCTGCAAAGCTATGGAGAGGATCATTATGGAACTCATAAACAAAGACATTGGGGACCTACAGACATTGGATCCTACCCAATTTGGCTTTGTCAAGGGCAGATCCTGCCTTTTGAACTTGGTCGACTTTTCTGAAACAGTCACTAGGGCCACTGATGAGGGCAAGGCAGTTTACACAGCCTACCTTGACCTTGCAAAAGCCTTTGACACAATACCCCACTCGGGCATCATAGACAAACTCACCAGCTTAAATATAAACTCATATGTCACAAGATGGGTTGCAAACTGGCTCAAGGACAGAACCCACAGGGTCAGAGTTGCTGGAGCTATGTCAGACTCTAAGCCAGTCACAAGCGGTGTCCCACAGGGCTCAGTCCTGGGACCCCTCTTGTTCGGCATTTATTTTTCCGAGGTACAGGCAAACATAGGAGGATTGTGGCTGACAAAGTTCGCAGATGACTGCAAACTGGGCACCATAATTGATACACCAGCGGACACAAACATCCTTCAGAGAGGCCTCATAGAAATGGATAATTGGTGCCAGAGCCATGGCCTTAAGCTGAACGCCAAAAAATGTATAGTCATACCCTTTGGGAAAAACAAGGTACCGACAAATTACCACATAGGCGGTAATCCATTAAGTACGGAAGAGGTAATCAGGGACCTAGGGACCCAGGTTGACAGTAACCTCTCATTTGACACTCACATTGCCAAAGTGGTTAGGAAGACCTTCTATATTGCCCACCTTATCATGAAGGGTTTCACATCTAGATCAAGAGAGGTCATTGTGCCCTGTACTCTTCTCTTATCAGGCCAATGATTGAGTACAATGCCCCATTTGGGATGTATCTCACCAGACACCTGCAGCAGTTGGAAAGACCCCAAAAGTTCCTCACCAAGAGGATAAAGGGTCTTAAACATATGTCATATGCTGCCCGACTGAAAAACTCCAGCTCTATTCAGTCGCATACCGCCTACTCAGAGGTGATCTGTGCCTGACGTACAAGGCCATGTCCAATCCTGAATTAATGGACATGCTCCACCTTAGAAAATCCAAATCCATCAGAGCCACGAGAACAAGTGACTTAAACCTCAACACAGAAATAAATGGAACGTGCTGGAGGGACAGATTCATAACCCAGAGGCTCCCTACACTCTGGAACAGAATCCCAGTCCATGTTAGGCAGAGCCCCTCACTGACTCTATTCAAGAGAAATCTCGACGAGTGGATGGGAGATCGTAGGTTTACCCCGGGGGTCATCTCTGTGTCACTACTAGACAGAGGCATAGTAAACGAAACCCTAAAAGGGCGTAGTATTCTCATCCTAAGGGGTGGTGTAAGCCACATACACTCTGGCTAGGCTTATAAATGCCCTAGGGCAGATAGCCTAGTACGAACCTATGAACCTATGAACCTATGAAAAGTCAGGCAGTCCACTCAGTGAAGGGACAAACTGAGGATCATTTGGAAAGGTGCACTTGAGTTAGAAAGGAAAGAGAGGAGTTGTGATGGAAATAAGCTAGAAGCCAGCAGAAGATGGGTGAGGAGCTAGATGGATACATGAAAAAAGTGAACAAAGTATTTACTTCTCCATCTTGTGTGATGTAATCATGCTTATCATTTGTAAACACTTTCCAGTACATAACTGCAAAGGAATGCAAACATGTCTTCTAGTAAATGCTGAAAAATGCAAAATGGAAACTGCAACATATGTTTGCCATATAATGAAGCAAAAGACCACCCATTCCTTCTCCAATCCTATGATAAAAATGTAACCATGAATGACTGCTAATGACTATATATCATGATTGGAAATTAGAGTTCTCTCAGACAGCCTAAACATATCCCTTTTCCAAATGCAGACAAAAGGCATCAGCTAGGATTCCGAATTTGATAATCTTTAGTGAAGATCTATGACCATATTTTCTGGATTTAGTGGAACAAGAAGGACCCTCCACTTGCAGAACCAAATAAAGCCAAGCATCAAGATATCAGGATACAATCCCCAATTATTTTCTTTGAAATAAAGCTAAATCTTGTTCTGCACTTATGCTTTAAAATCAGAGAACAGTGCCTTACATATTTTATAGTGCGGACAAATACTTTCCATTTCCCTATTTTCTCATGCCACAGGGGCTAGCTATTGTACCATCAATGACTCTGAATTCACTGTACTCAAGGTACAGATCACTTCTGAACAGTGTTCTAAAAATAGCAGTCTATTGAATGAAATCAGTCTAGTTTAGCTAGATAAGTGCCTACAAAATGTAGTCACGTTTCCAATGGTCATATTCCTATTTATCATTATGACGCCTACATATTAAGACTGTAAGTCCCTAATATTAGATATGGGTTGTGTGAGACGTCAGAATTAGGCAAATAATTACAGTAAACATCAGTCACTAAAGCACATAATCAGTCTGGAACTGGATCAAAGCTTTAATCGCTGCTGGAATTTTATCTGCACTACTGGGATCTCCCATTCTAAGCTGCTACAGTATGCTGCTTGCTACATTTTGTTTCATCACTGTGCAAAGTATAGAGTACAAAGCTGACAATGACAAACCCAAATAAACCTGCTTACCTTGACATAAGCACTTAGGTTTAAGTACATAACCACAGTTCCCATTAGCACTGAACTTTGCTCTGTTTAGCTGAAGAACTCTTCCTTCTGATTGGTAATTCAATGCCACTGTATAAGGTAGAATTGAAAGAAAAGCATTAGCACAAATTAGGTCAGTATAACTACATACTTAGAAAATCAGAAATATACTGGACATTGTCACCAGATGCAGCTAGTAAGACACAGAACATATGGTTTATCTGCACTCCACTGCTACTGTCTAGAAGCATGATGATATGCATTTTACAAGTGGGAATGAAGCACAGTGCAAGATGGAAAGAAAGCCTTCAACAAGCATCCTGTATTTCACTTGAGAATATTACATACACAGAACAACATATTCAATTCTGTATTTCAGGAAAGAGAGTTTTAAAAGTTCAAATCAAGCATTAAATATCGTAATATGGGTATTAAGGACTTAATACACATGCATTCATATAGTCCTACTAAATGTATTTATGCAAATGGCATTCTAAAGATATTTTATTTTTTTTTACATATAAATATTTTTTTTAATGAAAAGTGGACTTTTTTCCATTGTGGTTTCTATTATAGTAGCATTCATAGAATGATGTAATGTAATAAAATATTAAAAGCAGATGACAATGGATTATATTATTGATTTCACTGCCTTGTATGATCTGCAATTCCGTCAATGTATATATATATATATATATATATATATATATATATATATATATATATATATATGTTGTGGTTAATAAATTCAACATAGAATCAGATGACTGGTTATAGCTAGAGACCTTTAGGCAATCTGTGCCTGGAATTTATAAAATCCATGGGATTTATGAAATCCATGTTATTAAATGAAAAAAAAAAAAAAACAGCTTCTTTAATTTTATCTCAGTTATAAAAAATCTTCATGCAAATCATTTTTTGTTAAATTCTTGCTGGGATTATTTAAGCAAAGCAAATTATCCAACCCTAATGCACACAGATAAAACTAAAATTTTAAAATCAGCTGAATACATAACTTAATTTTTATATTGGAATATTTATATCTTAACATGGAAATCCTTTATCAGAAAATTCATTACAATATACAAGATGTAAAACTATACAAAAATGATTAATGATTAATAAAGTCTGTTATTCCAGTGTTACCGGTCTCTTTACTGGATGTTTTTGAGTAGCGAAGGAGTGTAGTTTCCTTATTTTGGTACAGAGTATTTACATAAAATTGTCAGCGTATAGGTTTCAATTAACTAAAGATTTGGGCTTCAGTAGAATCACGCATTGTTAAAGAGCAGTTATAATTCCTCATATTTTTTATTATATGTTTGTATGTATGTATGCTAGTAACTGGGAAAATGTCTATTACTCCTGTATTTTCGGATTTTTTTAACATAATTACTATTATATATATATATCAATGGGAAATTAATGTGATTCAGATGAGGTAAAGCAGAGAAATACAAATCTTATATTTTGGCTCAAACTGTATCTATAACTAAGTATTAATATAATATCCTGTTAAGTTTAAATAATTAAAGTTTATCACTTTTGTACCACATTTGTAAAAGTCATTTAAAATTATAAATATGTAAAACTTGAACTATAATGGAACATTGTATATACATTGTAAATAGTTACTATTGCATGATTTTAGATAAGTTTAATTGTTAGGATTGTAACTCAGCTTTTGATTAAAAAGATTGTATATACTTATTTTTTCACTCAACTACTTGGTCAGAATGTTGTGCATATAAGATAGTATTCCATCATATAATGCACTAAAGCTTTCTGAAAAAAAATCGGAACTAAGTTAACGTGGTAATCAGCAGTAATACTACCAAACAAAGAACAGTGATCTGGCTATTCTGGCTAGCAATGCATACTAATTTAAACAGTTATGCTGCAAATGGATAAAATGCATAAAAGTATACTTCTAAATCCATTAGAGTTTTGGCAATGTATGGAAACAAACATGAATAATGCTACACCCATACATTTGTCTTATATGCAGAAGGTTCTGGGTTCAGTTCCCAGTGGAGATGATCTGGATTTTTAGGGAATGGGAGGCTGGCATAATGGCTAAGGTGCTTACCTTACAGACATAAGGTACATGGTTTGAGTGTCACATGGGGTAATTGGCTAGGCTTACATTCTAGGACATAACTCTGTTCAAGTGCTTACCTTACACACATAAGGTACATGGTTTGACTGTCACATGGGATAATTTGGCTAGGCTTACATTCTAGGACATAACTCTGTTTAACAGTGATAATTTAATGCCAAGGTAGATGTATAGTATTTTAAGGCATTTATTTATATCCCTTCTGTACTTGTCTTTGTTCCACATCTGTAATGGTAGCAAGACAATTAAAAGATCTTACAAGGCTTTAAAGAAGGGTCTGGGATTAGCAAGGGGTCAATGACAGCAGAAAAATACAATACAAGTGATGTACAATATCAGTCCTAACCAATAAATTAATCCAATTAGAAAAAAATACTGAGCATCAATTAAAATGTTTTACATAAGACTGTTAACACTTAATTTAAGCTGGCAAGTCCCATCTCTAACCACCAATTTTTATTTCTCAAGCTAAAGTAAGAATTTTGTACTGTCATGAATGTGTCTCACTTCTTCTGGCACAAATGACCAGTCTTCATCATCACAGCTTGTTCATAGGTTCATAGGTTCATAGGTTTATACTAGGCTATCTGCCCTAAGGCATTTATAAGCCTAGCCCAAATTTTTGTGGCTTACGCCACCCCTTATATGAAAAAATACTGTGCCCATTAGTTTGTTGTGCCTCTGTCCAGCAGTGACACAGATATGATTCCTGGGGTAAACCTACGATCTCCCATCCACAGGTCTAGATTTCTCTTGAACAGAGTCAGCGAGGTGCTCTGCCTCACATGGACTGGGATTTTATTCCACAGCATAGGGAGTCTCTGAGTGATAAATCTATCCCTCCAGCACGTCCTATTTATATCCGTGCTAAGGTTTAAGTCGCTTGCTCTAGTGGTTTTGGTGGATTTGGATTTTTGAGGTGGAGCATGTCCATTAATTCGGGTTGGAGATGGCCTTGTATGTCAGGCACATGTCACCTCTGAGCAGACGGTATGCGACTGAATAGAGCTGGAGTTTCTTCAATCTGGCAGCATATGACAGATTTTGGAGTCCCTTTATCCTTTTGGTGAGGAACTTTTGGGGTCTCTCCAATTGCTGCAGATGTCGGGTGAGATACATCCCGAATGGGGCATTGTACTCGATCATTGGTCTGATAAGTGAAGAGTACAGGGGAACAATGACCTCACTAGATCTGGATGTGAATCCCTTCATGATCAGGTGAGCAATGTAGAAGGTCTTTCTAACCACTTTAGCAATGTGAGTGTCAAAAGAAAGGCCACTATCAAACTGGGTCCCCAGGTCCCTGATAACCTCTTCTGTGCTTAGTGGATTGCCACCTATATGGTAGCTTGGGGTTACCTTGTTTTTCCCGAAGGGTATGACTATACATTTTTTGGCGTTTAACTTCAGGCCATGGCTCTGGCACCAGCTATCTGTTTCCGTGAATCCCTTCTGAAGGATATCCGTGTCCGATGCACTTTCCACTATGGCGCCCAGTTTGCAGTCGTCTGCAAACTTTGTCAGCCAAAGTCCTCCCATGTTGGCCTGTACTTCTGAGAAGTAGATGCCAAACAATAGGGGCCAAGGACCGAGCCCTGTGGGACACCACTTGTGACCGGCTTGGAGTCTGACACAGCGCCAGCAACTCTAACCCTGTGGGTTCTGTCCTTAAGCCAGTTTGCAACCCATCTTGTGACATATGTGTTTACATTTAAGCTGGTAAGTTTTTCTACAATACCCGAGTGGGGTATTGTGTCGAAAGCCTTTGCAAGGTCAAGGTAGGCTGTATGGACTGCCTTTCCCTCATCAATGGCCTTGGTGACTGTTTCGAAGAAGTCGACCAAGTTCAAAAGGCATGATCTTCCCTTGACAAAGCCAAACTGGGTCGGGTCCAATGTCTGCAAGTCCCCTATATCTTTGTTTATGAGCTCCATTATGATCCTCTCCATAGCTTTGCAGACTAGACTTGTTAAGCTTATGGGGCGGTAATTACCAGGGTCCGTAGAGGCGCCACCTTTGTGGAGTGGGACCACAGTTGCCGTACGCCACTCCTTGGGCACGTATCCTGTGGTAAGGCTGAGATTAAACAGCTGCCTTATGTGCGGGTTTAATTTCTCATTTAGCTTGTGTAGCACACAGCCGGGGACACCATCCGGTCCCATTGATGCTGTGTTTTTAGCTTTAGAGAGAGCAGCTTTCACCTGCGCATTTGGGATGTCCGGGAGGCTACACTAGGCTGGGATAGTTATCTCTCCTTTAGGGGGGGAGAGGGGGGTGAAGTTTGCACTGAACCTGTCTGCCAGTATGTTGGCAATGTCTGTGGGTTCAGTGATTTTTGTATCATTTTGGACTAATTCTGAGCATATCTGGGAGTTTCCACCCAGGTTCCTAACATAGCTGAAAAAGGCCTTATGATTGTCCTTTGAATCCATGGCAATTTTTCTCTCAAAATTGGCCTTAGTTGATTTTATGAGTGCTCGTATTTTTTTACTAATAATGATCAGGGGTGACTTCCCTTTTATGAATTTTGTTCTATCATGTAAAAGCTTTCTCCTCTTATTGTAAAGTTTGTTAATGGCTGGGGTCCACCAGACTGGACGTTTGCCCTTTGTGGAAAGAGTCTTGGTTTTATTTGGGATTGCCTGATCCATGCAGTCCTGGAGGTGTTCATAGAAGGCATTTGTAAGGGCTTCCGCAGCTTGGGTTGTGGTTTCCTCTGGCTCAGGGGCCTTGAAGGATACCACACCAGTCTTGAGTAGTGTGAAGTTTGCTTTAGAGAAGTTCTTCACTATGGTCTTTTTTGTTTGGGGTGGGGCGGGATGTGGATTTCCAGTGAGATTAGTTTATGATCAGATCTCACCAATGAGGGATATACTTCGGTGTGGAGCATTTTGTCCCCATGTTTGTGACAATGAGATCTAGTATATTTTCTCCTCTCGTGGGAACAGTGACTAGCTGTTCCATGGCATTTGAATTTATGAACTCCAGGAACCGTTGGGCTAGAAAGTTAGGGCTTGAGTAATGTTCCCAGTCTATATTCGGGTAGTTGAAGTCACCCAATATGATGGTGTTTGGAGATACATTTATACCCTCCAGTGTCTTCAGGAAGGCTGTGTGGGGTTCCTGAGTTTGAGAGGGTGGCCTGTAGCATGCTACAATTTGTAGAGCAGTTTTTCCTATGGTTAGTTGCACCTGAATGGTTTCCGAAGCTTCGTGCGTTGCCACCAACCTGGAGGTGTGGGTATCCTTTATGAATATGGATACACCCCCTCCTTTTGTGGTGTGGTCCGGGTTTTGGGGCCGGAACGCATGATATGAGGTAAAACCTAATAGTGCCGGGGAGTTCTCAGGAGCCTTGAACCAGGTTTCAGTTACAGCACAGACATCGATGTTCTCCATACTGAGAAGGGCCTCGAGTGCGTGCATTTTGAGATTTAGACTTCTGGCATTGAGCAGCATTACCCTCAGTTTCTTCCCATTTTTGTTTTCTAGGGTGGTAGGTTTAGAATTTGAGCCTTGCCTAAAAAAGGCACTATGGGGGTGGCAAGAGCCTTAGCCAATATCCGGAATCCCAGGGGTGACAGGTGCAAGCCGCCCTTGAAGCAGCGTGGCTTGTCAAGCATGTCATCCCAGGCAGACAGACACTGGATCCCCTTTGAATGACACCAGACATTAAGCCAATTGTTAAAGCTGATCATCTTGTCTCTATATTGTGGCATCATTCTTGGTGAAGGAAGGATACTGCTCAGGGTTAGGGTCATACCTGCCTGGGCTACATAATCAGAGAGCTCCTCTATGTCTCTTTTCATGTAGTCCAGGGAGGTACGTCTCAGGTCGTTCACACCAGCATGGACAATGACTGTGTCATATTTGTACTTGCCGTGGAGTGACCCGAGTGCTTGTGTTATGTGGCGGATTCTAGCCCGATAGGCAGCTTACTGTGACCCTCTCCTTGTTCAGCCTGGTGAGTGGGACGTCAGTGTGTCTGACTATGGAGTCACCTATGACAAGTATGTTTGGTGTTGTATTTGGCCTTAAGGGCTGTGACTGCTTTGCACACTGCTTTTGTGGTTTATGTGTTGCTTGTGGGGTGTCTTGAGGTAGCAGTTGTTTGGGTGTCTGCTTTGGAGGCCTCTGCTGTTTAGGTAAATTTTTACTCAGAGCCTCCGAGTATGTCTTTGGGTGTTTATGTGTTTGATTCAGTGGAGTGGTAGCATTATGTGAGGCTGGTTTTGTGGTGTGTGTAGTTGCCTTCTCCTCCTGTCTGGTCTTGCCAGACCTGAGTTGAGAGAGCTCAGCCTCCACTTTGGCTAAATAGCTGCATCTCTCGCAAGTATTTGTGTTATGTGGGAGGAGGAGAGGGTTGTCTGTGTACATGAGGCAGTTATAACATTGCCTCAAGATTCCCAGATTCACCAGCTGGACCGGAGAGGAGATTGACAACTGACGTTTGGACATGCTAGAATAATATTGGGAAATCCTTAATTGAAAACAAGGGCCAGTGGGGAGTGAGGGTGTAGTGCTTTTAATTTTTAGTGCTGACTTATATAATTGCTTTAGTGAGCAAGTGCCAGGTAACTTGAGTGCAATGTGTTACAAGTAACTAAATGCAAAAACGACAAACAGTAACTTTCTTTCAAGTGAAACAAGGAAATAAGTACAGTAAGCAATGCAGATATCACTACTCTTTATGACCACTGTCACTTGGTGTAGAAATGGACCCCTACAGAATGACACTTCAACAATCATTCCTCTCACCCTGCTAGTACATTGTGCATTCCAGCCAAAAAGCCTATTATACTTGGAAATCCTTTCATTGGTACAGGTGAATGAACACTACTCTGTCTTTTTTAGTTTAAATTTCATTTTTTAATCTTATTTATTTATCTTGAAAACAAAAACATATGGACAAATCACTTCATATAAGCCACATCTACTTTAAATTAAAATGTATTTTTTCATTATTCAATTTATTTAAATAGTCATCAGTGGCATTACCCTAATTGCACACACTTATTTTAGTGCTCTTAAGGTACACATAATTGTACATTGTATATGTCTTCTTTTCTAAATACAGCATAGGATCATGATATCCATAGCTGTATATTTTGTCATATTTCATATGTCATTCATATCACTGCACAAACAAATGTCTGTGTCTTTCCAAAAAAGATAAAAAGCCTATTTTTATGAACACCATACTTTATCATTCTTCATTTCTTTTGCGGTATGGATGTTCATGCTGAGAATGCCAATACCGCATCTTATCTTAAGTGCATCTAACATCTTCAAAGCCCTCAATCAGTGTAGAGGCAGGCATGCCTGACCTATTACTTTTAGAAAATACAATTCTGCAAACCTCCCCCACCACTTCCCCCCATTATACTATATTGCTTTTTACAAGATCCCTTCACCACCTTTCTTTTAAATATTCTTTATATAGATCTGTGCCCAATAAATGCTGCAGATGGTCCTCATCAAGGGGAACACTGTATAATAAAACACTGTCATATCACACTTGCACACTTCTTTCTCTTTTAAGCCATTTTAAAACATTTAACTTGCCAATCCATCTTGCCCCTACTCTGTCAAACATGTTATCTATTGTACATTAATCCTACTTCATATAACTGAAAGACTGCCATCGCCACAACAAATTTTCATTTTTTTCTATGTCAACTTCTGTTTACTAATCTTGACAACTGAAGTAAATTTACCATAACTAACATAAACCACTACCCATTCACCTATCCACTAATATAGCTTCATTTAATTATGATCATACAAAATCACACAAATTATTACACTTAGTGTTTTCTTGCTCTGGACCGCAATTATCATATATACTCATTCTAGCTAAGATTTTCAAAATTATTACATTAGCCCACAATAAACAGCTCCCTATTGAAATGTCAGCACTTGAAATGCTGAGTGCCGACAAGCTGAAAAAAAAGACTGAAAACACAACAGAAGCACGAATCTCAAAAAATCTTCTCCTTTAAATGTATTTGTGTGTGGGAGGGGACAAGCCCTCGACACCCCCCAAACTTAAACATACAAACTCTGACATAGCCATATCTTGGAGAAAAGGGAATATTCTGAGAAATGGCATCTCAAACTTGATTTATACAAGTCTGTCATTTCTGCCATTCAATCTCACTATTTTGGGAGTCATTCTAGTAGGTTCCAACATTTCAAATATTTACCCTACCAAATAGAGGACCAAATTTTAACACTTCAACTAAACTCCCTCATTTTCCTTCTCAGCAGTATTTTTAACACAAAATGCATCCAATTATTTTCCACTAACACCCTTAACGATGTTAATAATTACAGTGTTGGTGCCAAGTGTTCAGAGTCTATTAAAATGTACAGTTTACACACTTTAAAACAAGTGAAGGGAGGCATGAACTTTTAGGGGGTCTACTTAAAGATGTATACAGCTAGGTATGTTATGTTTTTCATGATTGCTTAACTAGGATTTTTTAACTGCAATCAAATGGCTCAATGGTCAAGTAATCTTTTTCACACTTCAATGTTAACCTAAAGGAGATTTGTAACTGTGATGTCCCTCCTCTGGGCCAGTAGTCAAGGAGCCTCAGTCCTCAACACAGACACTGGTGAGAGATGCTCACTTGGAAAAATAAATAAATACACACAGTATTTCCAGATGCATCTCTCTGTACCAAGCATGTTTTCCCTTAAGAGCACACAGGGAACACACTCATGTTATGGAGCTGGGTTTCACTCTCTCTCACCAGGTTCCAAATAAGACCCCACACTGACCACAGCTGTAGAGCTGAGTCCTCAGTTGAGTGTTCCAAGCCAATTCCTCCACCACCCTGTCTGTGAAACCAGTGCTCTGTATCCCTTCTCCAAGTAGCTGACACACCCACTCACATTTGATTTTCACACACACACCTGGGAAAGGCTGGCACATACTTATCAGCTATGCCCCCTCTGCCCAGACTACTATAAGGTAAATACTGCCCCCAGAATACTCCAAAGCCAGCTACTCTAAGGCTGTTACAACAGTATCCAATTTTACTGAGTAAAATTAATACTAATAAAAATGGTAGTATTTGACCAATGCAGCAAGGCTCTCAGGAGTGGTCACAGTGTCACCAAATAAAGATGCGTACTCTTAAAGGTTAAAATATTCTCTAAAAGTCCAACCACAATGAAAAGTTTAAATATATTTAATAACAAATAATAAAAGAACATGAAAATACTAAATATATATTTACAACAAGCACCAGAGTTTCAATCACAACAAATATTAAAAATAACTGAAGGAAAGATTCACACAGATACAGAAAATAATACTTAACTAATCTCACAGTATTTTCCTGACTGATCTAAAGAATTATTGTTCCCTAGTTCACTTACTAGAGTAAGACAAGATGAAGTAGGTGTGCGGGGTCCTTCTTTGTCAGGTTTCACAAACAGATTGCCCTAAGACTTCTGTCTCATCTAGTATTAAAACAGTGCGGGCTTAAAGAATGACATCACACATATCTGGTCATCTGACTCTGGTTCCCACACTACCCCCTTTACTAGAAGCTGAACCAGAATCTAGCACTTACATGTCATAATACATAAACATAGAGCTTTGCTAAGATGCATTATAGTATCTGGAAGCTACAAAACAATTTCAAAAACTTACACCCTTCCAGGGTATCAATTAGTTCACCCCTAAGAACAATACAGTGGGATTCCTAGTCCTGTTTTTCACAGACATTTTGTCTTTGGCTGCAATCAGAAATGTAAGATACAATCTTTATGGCCTAAACAAGTAATTCAATATCAGACAATTTTTCAAAGTTAGCTGGACTGAGATTAAAAACTTGTCTTCCAGGATCCTGTTACAATATATTCATTTTAACAGTTACAATAAAGTCTAATATACAGGTGTATTTCTTTTCTGTCCAGTAGGACCCATTGTTGGTACATTTTTAACACAACCACCTGTACAAATCAGTTTGATATACAAATGACATAATTCTTTGCAAAGCTCCAGCTAGCTATGCTGGTATATATTACACATTGACTGGGAATACCTCACATCATCACAGTAAAAACCATTCCTATTACAAATGCATGCTTCTACCACTCCTGCTCTCTTATAGGTTCATAGACTGGTACTAGGCTAACTGCCCTTGTGAGCCATTTTCAGCCTAGCCAATTATCTAATGTGAGAATCAAACCCTGCACTTTGTGTCTGTAAGGTAAACACTTTAATCATTATGCCAGCATTCCAACCCTTAATACCAACACTTGACCATTTTGATTAATTGAGTTAATAAATGGGGGTATTCTGGACAGTTGCAAATAATTATGCATTTTCTTTATATTCTTTGTGCAGTCCATTAAATTATTTGCCTTAGTACAGCAGCTCAGCAGTTGTAAAATAAACACATCTAATTAAATATTTATACTTTAAACATTTTATACACTTATTTTGACCACTGTGGGTTTTTTCTTTTTATTTAATTGAAGCAAAAATCTATCTTTATTGTGGAGTATGATAGTATGCTTTCCTAATGTGTTTAGAATATGAAATGTATACTTTCATTGTGCCTGTTTAGTCTCTGTCTTGGCTGAAAAGTATACTTAGACCAAACCATCTATCAGGTTAATAAGTAAATAACATAAAGGTATATTTGAAATGCCTCTTCATATTTATGACAGCTTTAAGTTGTACTTGGTAGTGTCATATACATTTGTCTCCAAAGTTGCTAGTACTAGTAAAGGTTATTTTGTGTTTCATACATTCAATGCTAACAGCTCAATACTCTCTTAAATAAAGATGTTTGTGATCAATCAAAATGCAATTAAAATAAAGAAAAAATAACAGCAAAACAACATAAATGCCTACAGCTTTCCGCACACATTTCCATTGAGTTTAAGAATAAGGAATAATGTTTTCTTCCATTTAGGTGTCTGTTTTTTTTTCTTTTAATACCTTAGTTACATATATCATCTCAGTCTCATCAAGCTTACAAGTAATTTGTTGGCAGGCTAGGTGTTAGCTAGAACTGTGATGCATTAATAATTGGCACTCTAAAGGTAGATCATAAAATTGTCATCTCCGTGATCAAGACTTGTATCTCAAATTATTCTTTTTCCTCCACGGCTGAATGGTCTTGGAAACAATATGCATAAGTATATGAGGCTTGTGGAAGCAGCCCACCAAACTAGGTAGCATAGAAGTATAACCAAAAAGCATGCCTAGAGTGGTACATTAAGTTCTGAGGTCCAGTTTTTGTAGTAGCAGTAGCAATTTTGTGAGTGAACTTTTTAATGCTGATCAATACTGTCTCACATTTTTGATGTGAAACAGGCAAACCACTGTATTTGCAATCCAGCAGAAAATGTACTGTTAGGGTTGACAGTGATGGTCCAATTTATTTGCCATCCAGGTGAACATGCACTGTTGGCACTGATAGTGATGGTCTCTAGCACCAATTATATTTGTGGCACATTTTTATTTAGTTATTTATTTATTTTACATTTCTTTACCAAGAGTGTCCTACTGAGCCAAAAAATGCTCGTTTTCAGTGGAGGCCCGGAGAGAAAAGCTTCAATATTACATTTTTTTTTTAAAAAACAGTGGTAACAAAGACCAAAAAATGTATAAAACAAGAGTTTACATAATCAGTAGCAAATATATATTGGTACATTATCAGCAGCAGATAAATATTGAAATTGAGATGGTATAAAAAGGCAGAGATATAAGAAGGAAGACAAAATAGACAGGAGGTTACAGAATAACTAGCAATACATATTACACTGAGATGGTGCAACAACAGTATTAGAAAATAATGCAATAGGATTATAAAGCAAACATATTACACTTTATAATAGCTGATTAATATATTTTTTTCTAAAAGTGCTTGCTTCCAATAAAGTATTTCTGCCTGGGAAGGGATTGATATTCTTACCAGAATTAAGTAATTCTAATACGGTGGTGCAGCGGTTAGCGTTGCCGCCTCACAGCAAGAAGTTCTCCCGTTTGATTCTCAGCTGGAGTGTCTTCTTTGTGGAGTCTGCATGTCCTCCCTGTGGTTGAGTGACATTAAAGACATGCAGGTAGGTACAAGCATGAATGGGCGTGCCTTCGTGGAAGGTTGGGAGCTGGGCTGGCAACTCAGCACCGTAAAACAAATCCATTCCCAATCATGAGTGGACCAGAGTTCCGCTGTGGTGACCCCTAACCGGGAAAAGCTGAAAGTCTTTATGAGTAGATAAGAAATAGTAAAAGAAGTTGTACATGAGATTGAGGGGAGAAGAGAAAAAAATAAGAATGCTAACAAGAAAAATAAGTGTTAGGGGGAGAGATAGAGGATGATTTAAAGACTAGAATAAAATAAGTGTTAGGGGAGAGATAGAGGATGAAATAAAGACTAGAATAAAATAAAACTAAAGGCTCATCCTGATGATAAGCAGGAGACCGGCTAGTTTGCAGACAAGTAGGCTTTGAGACGACTTTTGAATTTGGAGGAGTTAGCTGTGCCAAGTATCGAGTTCCAAATTTTGGAGATGTTGTTTGAGAATAAGGCATCTCCATAGCTATTAATGGCTTTAGTGACTTCTAGAAGAAGTATGTGGAATGGGCAAATGGTCCTGTTGTTAGTATAGGGTTTCACTACATTTTTCAGGGAAGCACATTTGTCTGACTGGTAGATGATAGAATGACAGATTTTCATTTGGTTGAGGTGCAATAGGTTAGGGAGTTACAACCAGCCTAGTTTGTGTAGTGCTGAGCAATGATGTGTTTTGTACGGAAGGTTGGAGGCAAAACTAGCTATTTTGTTGCAGCAGGCTTCCAGTTTAGTTAGATTTGATTTCCTTAAGTTTGCAAAAATCAGGAGGCATATAACAGTGAAGATAATACATGGGTTTCGACAATGGCAGATTTGGTGAGTCGGTGTGTAATGGTCTGGCTCTGTAGAGTGACCCAAGTTTTATGTGGACCTTTTTGATTGTTAGTGATATGTGCAGGTCGCAACTGAGGGATTTGTCAAAGGTAACACCTAGTACAGTAAACTCTCAGTTATTCAGCACCCATGGGGACTGGTCGATGCTGGATAAATATATTTTCTGGTTGCTTGAGAGTTTCTATTAAAAATACGCCTGACAAATACTGTAATCTATACTATGCCATACCATGAGCACTGTATTGATTTGATTTTAATATTGAAATACAGTAATTAAAAGCCTGGCTGGAATAATAATATTTTCAATTTATATTTCCAGAATACTATAATTATGCTGAAAACTGAATGAGTGGGGGATTAGTAAACTAAGGACAGACAGAAGAGTTAATACTAAGAGAGTGGGGGCGGGCAATGGCAGCTATCCAGTGCATACACCTTAAGTAGATTTACCAGGAGGAATTGTTAATAAAAACTGCTCACATACACTTTAATGGTATGAACGGTTTGGGCACTTTTTGATGTTAGGAATCAGTTTTCCATGGAAAGCAGTCAATAATAAAGAGCCTTCATGCAGCAGTAAGGTTGCAAGAATGGCACTGTGTGGGAAACCATCGATCTAGGACTGCTAAATAAACTGTAGGGAAGAAGAGAGAGAATTCAGTGGAAAATTTTGTGAATAAAACTTTTACAAGAATAATGTGAGGGTAGTTATAACATGTGTGTCCAATATTAACCTTGTGTCTGTTTGCTGCTAATATAGTAGTGTCTACTAAATTCTAACCAGGCTAACAGGGACCCATAAAAAAACCAAGTACATTACAAATAAAAGTTCTTCAGCAGTGTTCCCAAGAAGCAGTGTACAGTACATATTAGACAGTAGGCTCTCCATAACTAGAGAAACTATTATTCTGTGTTTTTGTACTCTCTCTGAAGGTTGTGCAGTATTAAACTCAAAAACATCACTTTAGTCTATGCAAAACCACAATTGCTAACTGGCGAGTGCACCCACAGGGTCAATAACTTCTCAAAGGTCACACGTCTCAAAAGATGGGTTTTTACATTAATATGTACTCAGTAAATAACTATACAGCATAACCTTTATACTACTACGAAACAACTACAAGGCATAAGATGGTCTCAAACCCAGTGAAAAGAAAGCATTGAAAGTACATTTCCACGCTGCCATAATTCTCCACCAGATAGTATTAATTTCAGGTGCAGAGTATGCAGTGCTTGAATTTCAGTCCCGCTTAAAAGTAGACAATGCTTTCTTTTCACTGGGTTTGAGACCAACAAGCAATTCTGGTGCTAATTTAGAATAGCAGTATAGTAGGATTCAAAACATAAGCACTCAGGTCACTCCAAGGCAAGTACAAATATGACTCAGTCATTGTCCATGCTGGTGTGAATGACCTGAGACGTACCTCCCTGGACTACATGAAAAGAGACATAGAGGAGCTCTCTGAGCATGCAGCCCAGGCCGGTATGACCCTGACCTTGAGTAGCATCTTACCTTCACCAAGAATGATGCCACAATATGAAGACAAGATGATCAATTTCAACAATTGGCTTAAGTATTGGTGTCATTCAAAGGGGATCCAATGCCTGTCTGTCTGGGATGATATGCTCGACAAGCCACGATGCTTTGCTAGGGATGGCTTGCACTTGTCACCCCTGGGCTTTTGGATATTGGCGAAGGCTCTTGCTACCCCCATAGTGCCTTTTTTAGGTAAGGCTCAAAAGACAAACCCACCTCCATAGGTATCACAAGGGATAAGAAACTAAGAGTAATGCTACTCAATGCCAGAAGTCTAAACCTCCAGATGCACGCACTTGAAACTCTCCTTAGCATGGAGAACATCGATATCTGTGCAGTAACAGAAACCTGGTTCAAGGCTCCCGAGAGCACCCCAACACTACCAGGTTATACCTCATACCATGTTTTTCGGCCCCAAAACTTGGACCGAACCACAAAAGGAGGGGGAGTATCAATATTCGTCAAAGATACCCACACCTCCAGGTTGGCGGCACAGCACAAAGCATCAGAGACTATCCATGTGCAACTAACAGTGGGTAAAACTGCCTTCCAGTTTATAGCCTGCTACAGTCCACCCTCCCAAACCCAGGAACCCCACTCGGCCTTCCTGAGAACACTGGAAAATATGAAGGTCTCTCCAAACACCATTCTACTGGGCGACTTCAACTACCAAAACATAGACTGGGAGCATTACTCTAGCTCCAACACCCTAGCCCGAAGGTTCCTAGAATTTATAAACTCAAATGCTATGGAACAACTTGTTGCCACTCCCACAAGAGGGGAAATCATACTGGACCTGATCATCACCAACATGGGGACTCTATGCCCCAGACCAGAAGTGTATCCCTCACTGGTAAGATCAGCCCATAAACTAAGCTCACTAGATATTCACATCCCAACCCCAGCCCCTGCCCAGAAAACCACAGTGAAAAACTTCTCTAAAGCAAAATTCACTCTCCTCAAAACCGAGGTGGAATCCTTCAAAGCCCCCGGGCCTGTGGAAAATACGGCCCAGACCGCTGAATCCTTTATAAACGCATTCTATGAACACCTTCAAGAATGCATGGATCATGCAACCCCAAATAAAACCAAGACCCAATCCTCCAAAGTTAGGCGTCCTGTCTGGTGGACCCCAGCCATAAACAAACTATACAATAGAAGGAGGAAGCTACTACATGATAGAGCAAAATTCCAAAAAGGGAAGGCATCTCTGATCAGTATTAACAAAAAACTATGGGCACTCATAAAATCGTCTAAGGCCAGCTTCGAGAGAAAAATTATACAGGACACTAAGGATAATCACAAGGCTTTCTTTAGTTATGTTAGGAACCTGGGTGGGAATTCCCAGATATGCTCAGAATTAGTCCAAAATGACAAAAAATACACCGAACCCACAGACATTGCCAACATCCTAGCTGACAGGTTCTGCGCAAACTTCTCCCCCCTTTCCCCACCAAAAGGACAAATATCTATCCCAGCAGAGTGCTGCCCCCCTGACATCTCAGATGCTCAGGTAAGAGCCGCCCTCTCCAAAGCAAAAAACACAGCATCAATGGGACCAGACGGTGTCCCGGGCTGCGTCCTACATGAACTCCAAGAAGAACTAAACCCAAACATAAAACTATTGTTCAATCTCAGCTTTACTACAGGATATGTACCCAAAGAGTAGCGTACAGCAACAGTGGTCCCTCTCCACAAAGGTGGTGCCTCAACGGATCCTGGAAACTAGCGCCCCATAGGCCTGACTAGCTTTGTCTGCAAAGCTATGGAAAGGATCATCATGGACCTCATAAATAAAGATATTGGGGACCTACAGACACTGGATCCTACCCAGTTTGGCTTTGTTAAGGGCAGATCCTGCCTCTTAAACCTGGTTGATTTCTTTGAAACAGTCACCAAGGCCATTGACGAGGGGAAGGTGGTCCACACAGCCTACCTGGACCTTGCAAATGCCTTCGATACAATACCCCACTCGGGCATTATAGATAAGCTCACCAGCTTAAATATAAACCCCTATGTCAATAGATGGGTTGCAAACTGGCTCAAGGACAGAACCCAAATGGTTAGAATTGCTGGAGCCATGTCAGACTCCAAACCAGTTACAAGTGGCATCCCAGAAGGCTCAGTCCTGGGACCTCTCTTGTTCGGTATATATTTCTCAGAGGTACAGGCTAACACGGAAGGACTGTGGCTGACCAAGTTCGCAGATGACTGCAAACTGGGTGCCATAATCAACTCTCCAGCTGACACAAGCATCCTACAAAAGGGCCTCATAGAAACAGACAACTGGTGCCAGAGCCATGGCCTCAAGCTAAACGCCAAAAAGTATATAGTCATCCCCTTTGGCAAAAACAAAGTGCCCACAAATTACCACATAGGTGGTAATCCATTAAGTATGGAAGAAGTAATTAGGGACCTGGGGACCCAAGTTGATAGCAATCTCTCATTTGACAACCACGTTGCCAAAGTGGTTAGAAAAACATTTTATATAGCCCACGTTGCCAAAGTGGTTAGAAAAACATTTTATATAGCCCACCTAATCATGAAGGGATTCACATCTAGATCAGGGGAGGTCATCGTGCCTCTTTACTCATCCCTCATCAGGCCCATAATTGAGTACAATGCCCCTTTTGGGATGTACCTTACCAGACACCTGCAGCAACTGGAAAGACCCCAAAAGTACCTCACCAAGAGGATCAAAGAGCTCAAACAGATGCCATATGCTGCCTGGTTAAAGAAACTCCAGCTCTACTCAGTGGCATACCGCCTGCTCAGAGGCGATCTGTGCCTGACATATAAAGCCATGTCCAACCCGGAATTAATGGACATGCTGCACCTCAGAAAATCCAAATCCCATCGAGCTACGCGCTCAAGAGACTTGAACCTCAGCACTGAAATAAATAGGACATGCTGGAGGGACAGATTCATAACCCAGAGGCTCCCTTTACTCTGGAATAAAATCTCAGTCCAGGTTAGGCAGAGTCCCTCATTGACTCTCTTCAAGAGGAATCTTGATGAGTGGATGAGAGATAGTAGGTTTACCCCGGTATCACTTCTGTGTCACTGTTAGACAGGCACAGTATACTAACCTTGAAAAAGGGCATAGCAAAATTCATTTAAAATGGGTGGCGAAAGCCAAACACACTCTGGCTAGGCTTATAAATGCCCTAGGGCAGAAAGCCTAGTATGAACCTATGAACTTATGAAAAATCTTATATCAATTAAGGTGGTGCATTACTCAATCCAAATGACACAATCATTAACTGAGAGTTTACTGTAGTTTGCTATGGTCTACTGGCTCAATTGTGGTGTTGGTGGTAGAGTAGATGGCAAATGGAGTGAGTGGTTGAGCTACTTTACTGGTGGAAAAGAATAGTAATTTGGTCTTGTTAGAGTTTAGTATTAGTTGATTGGTGGAAAGGTAGCGTTCTCTGTTTGTAAAAGCCATTTGTGTTTTTTGCAAAAGTTATGGGATTGAGGTAGTTGAGCAGATGAGTGTAGAATCATCTGCATAAAGTATGATGCTAGCTAATGTGGTTGAGGAGTTGAGAGCATTAGTAAAGATTGTTAAGAGAAGTGGACCAAGAATGGAACCTTGGGGTAGCCTCACTGAGACTGGTAATAGTGATGATATTTCATGTAGCCATTTAACAGCTTGCTGTCTGACAAGTAGCTGTGGAAACATGAAAGTGTAGTAGTTTTTGGTGTGAGACAGTGTCAAATGCTTTTGATATGTCTAGGAAGACTAAGGAAACATAAAGGCTATTGTTTTGAGACTTGTTTATCATATTTGTGAAGCTGATTAGGGCGGCTGTGGTGTTATGATTCGGTCTGAAGCCATGCTGTGCATCTCAGATAAGGTTATTGTTGCGGAGATAAGGAAGAATTTGGGAGTGTGCACTCTTCTGGAGAATTTTAGCAAGGGGGGGGTTAAACAATAGGTCTGTAGTTTGACAGTAGTGTTGAGGTGTCTCCTGTGTGTACAGGAATGATATGGAATATCTTTCAGAGTTTGGAACATATTGTTCGGCAATGGACCAATTTATTAGTATGGAGACCGGGTAAGAAATGGCATGAGGGAAGCTGGTCCTCTGCTAGTGTGGAAAATTTAAGTCTATGGAGAAGTTTATTGATGTATCTTGTAGGTATCGGTTTAAGGCTAAATGCTACTGGATTGTTGGTAGAAGTGGTAGGTACAGTCAGTGGTTTGGTGGCATTTTGGTCAAGTAGGGACAGGATGGAATTAGTGAAATGGGAGTTGAATTGAGAGGTTATGCTTTCAGTGGCGTATGGTGTAGAGGGGTTAGGGGTAGAGGAATGTTTTGGGTTGAGTAGTTGGTATATAGAGACCCATAATTTCTGGGAGTTATTTTGATATTTCTGTTGGGTTATGGAGTAGTACAGTCTTGTCTATTTTTATTTGCTTCTTGACTGTGTTTCTTAATTGTTGGTAGCTTTGGAGGTTTGTTTGGTTTTTGTTAGCTAGGTAGTGGGACCAAGCCTTATCTCGTTGTGTCATGATAAGTTTAGTGTGTTTTGTTAGCCAAGGGGTAGGTTTAGTTTTTACATGGATTTTCCTGACAGAGGCTACATTATGTAGGGTTTTTATGAATGTGTTGTTAAAGTATTGAGTTGCATCATCTAATTAGAGGTATTTTAGTGGGGACCAGTTTAATTAGAGGTATTTTAGTGGGGACCAGTTACATTATTTTAAGAGGCAGATAAAAATATCAGTGGAGAAATTCTTTTTATTGTGAAGGTGCTTGTAAGTGATTAATTTTTTAGGGTTTACTTTGTGTCTTAGGAGGTAGGTGGGTATGTGATCATTGAAGGTGTCTGGGAGACACCCACAGTGTTGGCATAAGGAGGGTCTATTACTGATAATCCAGTAGAGTGTGGACTGTTTTTTTTTTCTGTGTTTGTCAATCCTAGTGGGGGAATTAATTATTTGGGAAAAGCCAGAAAGGTTAATGTGGTTTGATGGGTTTCAGAGGAACAGGATGACCAGTCTAGGTTTAAATCACTGGCAATTACTGTCTCATAGTTAAAGGCAGAAGACGCTCAATTTAGGAGATTTTTGATTATCATAGACTTTTTGCCTGGGGGGGGGGAGTGTAGGCTGTGGTGATGATAATGTTTTTGTTATTGCTTAGTTGAAGGTTGGCTACAAGTACTTCAGAGTTGTGTGGATCAGATGGGTAGCTGTCTATTTGTTTTAGACTGAGTGTATCTTTATAGATAATTGTGATACCAGTATCTGTTTTACGAACATTACAACCTTGGGTAAGAAGTTCACTGTTTTTGATGTGCGGCTTTTACCAGGTTTTGCTTTGAATGACTATGTTAGGGGTATATAAACTGATGGTAGCATGGAGTTGCTCAATTTTATTTAGGGTGCTTCTTAGGTTAATGTTCAAGATTAGTAAGTCAGCACTTTTATGGGTTTGCTTTATGTAGTTTTATTGGTTGGCATTATTAAGTAAAAGAATAGGTTGGGAGTCTAACTGTAGGCCAGGGTTAGGCTGTATGTCACCAGACTGAAAGAGTAGAGAGAGTTTGCATAGGATTAGCTGGGCGAATTTTGAGATCACCTTTAAATATTTACTGAGTAGATTAGGAAGAGGTTAAGTAGGAAGATATTTTATTGGGAAGGGCTTTGTAAGGGAGTAGTTGTAGAGGTAAGGCATTATTAAGAAGGTTGGAAGGGTATTGGTTTCTTTAGTTATACTGAGTAATGTGGGAATTATACTGAGTAATGTGGGAGAGTAGTTAACTGAAATGTGTAACTCATGGAAGGAAGTAATTAGATACGCAGATATTAGAAATGTGATGGAGACTATATGAAGAAGTAACATTATTAATGTTGTGGAGCTGTAGTGGGTTTGAATGTGGATGTGGTGTGTGGTTCATTTTCTACCATGATATTGGCTACCTATGTGTGTCCCTTATAATTAGTGTCATTCAATTGGTCTGTTACATAGGCTTTGCAAAGCTTTAGTCGGGCAGCAGCTTAAAGCTGCTCTCAAGAGGTGTTTGTCCTCAAGATCACTTTTACATTTCACTCATTTAGCTTACTATTATACAGGGTTTGGGCACTGAACGTTTCTTAGATTCAGGCTGGCAATAAGTGAATCAACTGAGAACAGACTGCTAGCAGATGGACAAGCAGAAAAAGGGGATCACCTTCAATACAAGTGGTTGTTAGGTGCATAAGTTCATAGGTTGGTACTAGGCTATCGGCCCTAGGGCCTATACAGGCCTAGCCAAACAATTCCCCGGATATTTCTTCCCACAATATTTACTTCCCTGGACCCCTATCTAGCAGGGCGACTGACATGATCTCCTGCTATGGAGTCTTGAAATATACTGAAAACATGAAACATACTGGAAATATTAAAAAAAAATAATAATAAACTGATGTTTCTACTTTTTTAGTTCCAGCTATGATCATAATCATTTCATATAGTGGTATAATAATTTTGTTAGTTAAATTCAGGTATGATGTACATAAAAAAGAAAACCAAGCAAACAATATGGTCAACAAATATGACATACCAAGCTGGCAGCCCATGTTCCAGAAAGGCTGGGGATTGAAGTTGCTGGAGTCTACCCGATAAGATGAGGGATAGATACGAGAGAGTTGATGCTGGTTAAATCTGATGAACTGCACTGGCTTCTGCTGAATTATCTGATGTGCTTTTGTCTCACTGAAGGAAGACACCTGCCAACTACTCACATCTGTGGACCACGAAAACACAGTCATTAGAGTTACATATCCATTTTGCATGAACAATGTTCTTACAGTCTAATGGAGGACAGTTATGAGCAAACCTTTCCAGTACTCAGGCTATAGGATTATAGAACAAAAAAACACTTTTTTCAAAAGAAGTTGTGTACTTGCTTGTGGATCAAAGGAATTAGATGAAATGCAGATGCAGTTAAATCTCCACTGTTCTTAAGTGCACTGTCAGTATCTTTAAAATGAAATAAGACCAGCTACAATAGTTTCCCATTTCTTCTAAAATATGTAACCTGTTCTGTAGTTGTGTCAGAGTGTGGTATGTCAAATACCAGCATGTGGCATCAGTACACTTTTGCATGGGGCTGTGAGGTATAACCACCCCATCAGCCAAGATGCTACCTTATTCTTCACTAAGCATCAGCTGGACAAGACTTCAGTTCAGTGATTTCAATCTCCTAGTGTTAAACTTGTTGAGTTGTTTTACCACAGAAAATCACTGCCAAATGTGAATCATGGCAGTGACTAATTACAATTTTTTTGTGTTTTCTCTGGGATTATGCCACCATGGACATACATTTCATAAAAAATGAGAATGGAGTTTCCGAGCCTTTTCCCCTACACAAAAATACGATTTGAAACTCTGACCTTTTTTTTTGGGGGGGGGGGGGTTGAATCTTCATCTATATGAAGTTGACAGAAACATATGGAAACTCACCCTCAGAAATATCTTTTCTTTTGAAATTCATCAGATGGAGATATCACTGCTAGCAATAGTTTAGTGCACCATGCCTGCATTGCTTCTATATTAACAGACCGAAAATATTCCTTAACTTGAAGATGTGCATTAAACTCTGCTAATAATAGGAATCAGTCCTCTTCTGCAAACATGTATTCATTCAGTGCTTCCTGTCCTTACTACTACCTTAATTTCCAGTGCCTTTACATTTGCAACACCTTAAATACACACCTTTGGTTAGCCTTTCTGTACTTTTGTCAGTCATCATATAAACAGAAAATCTTTATCTCATGATTAGTTCCAGGTGTGTGATCAGATGCTGATGCATTTATACTCATCACATAGCTCACTGACTTCTTTACATACATAAATGCATACAGATATTTCAAGCACAGGCATTAATGCCCTTCTAGCTTGCCAATATACCAAAACACTTGTTCCCATAAAGTGTCCATGCTGTTCTTAAAAATATCTAAACTAATACTTCTTTTAATGTAATTTGGTTGTCTGTTCCATGCATCAGCTACTCTATCAGAAAACCAATTAGTACCCTTATCATTCCTATAGGATCTTCTATGTAGGTTCTCTGATGATTTCTACTACTTTTTGATAACCCCAAACATTCCCAGAGGTAGTTGTTTCTAAATGCCCTGTCTACCTGAATAAGATCTCCTGTTAGATATCTATAAGAGACACTGTACAAGTTCAGATATTTTAGTCTTTCATAATAACTTAAATTTTCACATCCATGAATGCCCTTGGTATATTTCCTCTGTATTCTTTCTAGTTTACTTATGCTTGTTTTCTTATACGGTTTCCATGTTGTTATTCCATACTCAAGTTTGGGTGTAATGTAACTTAACAAACAATGACTTCATATTTTCTGATTTCTTAGACTTTATAAATCTTTTTATACAACCTATAGTTTTATAAGTATCACTAACCAATTGTTTGATATGATTATAAAAACTCATAGCTGGATCTACCCATACACTGTACCCAGTTCCTTAAACAAGTCTACAGTTTCAATAATTGTGTGCAGTATTAAATATTCACCTTGCAATTTATGTTTCCCAAATCTCATATTCTTAGTTTTTGATGTATTTATCAGCATATTACTGTCCTGTGCCCAAATGGTCAATTCAGTCAAGTTTTTTGCAGATATGCCTAATCTGTAACACATGTAATCAGTTTACCCAATTTCAGGTCATCTGCATATAGACTGTAGAATACCTCAGATGAAAAAGTTAGGTCTGAAAGATGCAATCTGAACAAGTAAGGGCACAGAACAGAGCCCTGAGGGACACCCTGACTATAACCAAGAATTTCAACTGTCCAGTTGCTGTATGATACTTGCTATGTCCTATTTGTAAAGCCATGCAGCGATCCCTCTTATCAAGAGTACATCAGTGCCTAGTTATTCTAATTTATTTGTCAGTGTTTTGTGTATGACCCTGTCAAATGCTGAAGTTAAATCTATATACATTTCATTACAGCACACATTTTCATTCCTAGCTGTTATTATATTGTTATAGAACATTATGTGACTGGTGATAATATATCTATTTTCAAAATATGCATGCTGATATATGGTTTCAAGTCCCACCCAATCCATTCTGACAATAACTTATGCAATATTACCTTCTCTATTATTTTTCCACAACATGAAAGTAGATTTAAGGGTCTATATGACTCTGGGTTTGTCCTACTCCCCTTTCCCTTAAAGACAGGTTTAATAAGCACACATCTCCAATCTTGAGGACTCTCCCCATATTTATATGACCTAGTGAATAATAGATATAATGGTACTGTAAGTTCTTGCTGAAGTTTCCTGAGGTCATTGTTACTAATTCTGTCTCCTTTCTGTGCTTTGTTTGGATCCAGTTTGCATATCTCTTTTTCAATATAATTTCATTTGATTCCAGTATTTGAGGTTACCTGAATGTCACTAGAACAACTTATTATCTCCTTTGTGGATCCAAACAGTTTTGCATAAGATTTTGTAAATATATCTATAATCTGTTGTGTCTGACAATAGAATCTGGACACAGTTTATCAGTCTGTATGTCTTTACTTCTACTGTATCTTATATATATATATATATATATATATATATATATATATATATATATATATATATATATATATATAAAGGGTTTCCTATTATGCTAAATAGCTTGATATAAATTTTCTTCAAAATTTTCTTGATCTTGTCTCACACTATGCTTAATTTGTTTGTCCAGTATGTTTATTTCAGTTTCCAGAGTTGTAGTTTGACCTCTCTTCCATTTCTTATATTTTTTGTCTCTCACCTTAGTCAGGTATCTTGTTCTTATGAAAATATATCCCCCTGATGTTAAACATTTTTTTGATTTTTTGCACTCAAAACAATTTCTCTTTCAAAACGTTTCACATTCCATCTGCATTTTTTTCCCACTGAAAACATCACTACAGTTTATTTTAATTTAATTTTTTTCCAACAAGTAATTCTCTTTTTGCGCCCATATTCCACAATTCAGTCTATAGATGCAGAATCTTTCGCACACTACAAAGGATGATTACCTCTACTCTTGTTCTATTGTTTCTGCTTCCCATGCTGCTCCAACATTTCTAAACTATGAGCTCCTCTCTATTCAAATGAAGCACATTTGTTTTACCAATGTCTTTACCAGTACCTGTGTTTCCAGTGCATTTGCAATTGCCACTACTTCTATGTACAGCACCTGCCTCATATGAACTAATTTTGACATCTGGAATAAACTCAGAGCTAAGGCTGAGCTAAGCCATTTGTGACTGAAGTCAGATGTTATCAAAAAGGAAATTGGATTCATTGTCAAATATTACTAATAATAATGTTAATACAAACCATCCACTCAAAGAAATAAAATAAACAAGAAAGGGTTAAATTCACAACATACTTTCAGAGTCCACGTCGTAAGTACCAACAGACTTTGTATATTTCACCAGATCTGAAAGTGCTCTTGAAAGTTTCATAGTCTTCTTCTGCCTGCTTGCTCTAAGCAAAACAACAACATAAAGATATTAGAAAATGCAGTTCTAAGTGTTTGTTTCAATGAAAGTTTTGGCTAAAGCACAAACTACTGTATGTCAACACTGATATTAATAAGAACAAAAAAAGGAAAGTGAAAATTGGTAGTGGGAAAAGAACTGAACCCAAAGAAAACTAAATATACCTGGCTTAACATAAACTGATCTCTACTACTTATGTCACATTAGTGCAAAAATAAAACATCACAAACATAAATACTACAGAATAGCACTTTCCAACAATTGCTATAATTTGCTTTCTGTATACATGATCTTCTGATTTCAATGCATGTCACCATTTAAAATGTAAAACCTGAATGTTTGAACAGTCTCGAGAATATCACTATCCTGAATCAGGTCTGGACAACATAAGATCACAAACGCAACCGTATTTTTATAAAAAAGTGTCACATGTATGATTTTCAAGTCAACATTTCCACTCCTACGTAGTAATGAACTTTTTCTCCTGAGTCATATTATTTGGCGTCTAAACTCATCAAGCCATTAAATGAGACAGTGCATCCTTAGATGTTTACTTTTGGGGTACTGCTCCTTATTACTTGCGTTATTAACTTGTTATTTATGTTTTGATTAATAGGTTGTTCAGCAGTGTGGTGGCCAGAGGAAAAAAGTTCATTTTTATTTTAATAAATTATTTTTATTTATTTATACTTTTTTGACCTGGTTATTCCCACTAGGTTAGTTGCCTCTTTTCATGGGAGACCTGAGGGGGTATTTATGGCACTAGGGGAAACTTTTGGCCAGGGCATAAAATAACTTCCCCTACTCTTTTTGACAGATGTTGTGGGATCTTTCACATTCATCTGAGCTGCAACCAATGCAAGCAGATGGGACCTTAGTTTAACATTTCATCTGAAGGATGATACACTCATAAGTGCAGACCCCCCCCCTTTCCACTGCACTGCCAGCAATCAATCTCTCATCAATAAATAGTTCAGCAGATACTTAACAAGGAAACATAAGCAATTGTGAAACACAACAAGGAAGCAGTAGCAGCTGATATGGAGGTGAATTGCACAACATATAAGCAAATAAATATACATTTGTTTTTTAATTTTGAGAAAATCTGTTCTTACCTAAAAAAACTGTGCACATAATAAAACAAAACAACAGAAAATGAAACGGTACCTGTTTAATATCTCACATAGCTTGCACTATGAGTTTCATATGGAAAAAATAGAGCTACTAGAGAAGAGAACACGTCTCCTAAATATATGAATGATAGATAGCTTTTATTTTGTGCTGTATTCATGTTTGCTGGGCTTGAGAGACGAAAAATATACACATACTTTCAAAACATGCATTAACCTAAAAGTAGATAATTCTCTTAAATGTCTAATAGGTACTTGATACAGTATGAACTGGAATATTTGAAGAAAAAAAAACAGAAGAAAGAAATTTTTTGATGAGCAGCATTTGTATTATGTTTTCTCCCTGCTGAATCTCACGCTGTGCCACAGATCAATCCTCTACCACTTGGGAGCAGCCCTTTGTGAAGCAGTCGCACAAGCACCCACTGGTGATGGTCTTAAATGGCCCTATCACCACTACCTGTTGGATGATGTCCACAACCTCTTACAAAGTGGGCATCCTACACTCTCCTCATGGTGCATGTTTGCTCTAACACACATGCCCCCTTTAACCTACTATCACTGACTTGGGACGGTCAGTGTCTGTCCCCTGGTTTTAGAGCCATTATTAATACGCAAACCTTCACTTCCACGGAAGTAGTTAGTTGACTGGATATACAGCATCTCCATCCCCACCACCACCCTCAGCATGGCAGAGGTGGTGAAAGCTGTTGACTCCTACCCTCCCCTGCCTGGTTCTATCAGCATCCAAGCTATTAAAACATGGGCCATCTGGTTTAGCACTTGCATTTGATTTAGTTAGCAGTTTACTAAATGCATTGTTATTAACATCATTTGTAATAATGTGGAAGTTTATTACAGATATTTCAAAAGCTGATAATAGGCTATATTGCAAAGCAGTCAGCAACTGTTATTTAAAACTGCAGTGCTCACAACTTGAAAACAGAACTGTGGAAATGGTACACATTTGCACTAAATTCATTCTATACATGACTGGCACTGATTTTCAACTTCAAGGATAGGATGTTAGTTGCATTGTCTGTTTCTAAACATGTCTCAAAACTTTATCCGTCTATTTTCACTGGCTTTACTATAATTGTTTTCTTGTGTATCAGACATTTTTCACATTGTTGTGCCACATAAAAGTAGGCATAACTTCCTTTCAGACTTGCAGCAGTGAAACAAAAAAAAATACAAAAGGCAAGATTCACTTCCGTTGCAAAGACTGTTTCCAAAAGAAATTATCCTTTCTTATGACTAGACTCCATTTATTACTATATTATACTCTGCAATACAAGTTTCAAGTCATAAAAGAATATCTTCATTTGGCTTTCAATAAAATCTTAACCATGTCAACCCTACTAACCCTCCTTCCTAACAACTGGAACATGTAACATCTTCACAACTCATATTTCTCAGTTGTGGCCAATCCCTCTAACAACTGTGCATAATTCTGCCCTCTGCCAAACCCCACCATACCTTTCAACTGTCTGTCATTTTGCAGAATTCCCTGTCAATCATACATTGTTTTGGATTACAGTTGGTCATAATGACAGACATTACAGTTTCATAGTTATTATTATCTGGAAATGCATGCTGATGTAACACCTACTGTTCTATATTTTAAGTTAATTAAATATTTAGATATTTAGAAGGTTCCTGATTTTAGGTCTCTGTCCCCTCATTATTTTTTGGCTTTGTTTGGAATGCTTGCTCAAAGAAGTTGAGAAGTATTCTCACCACCTATTTAACAGCTCAGGTTTCCCCTTCAGCATTTTCAACCAGCCTTTGATTTTCTATGCCACTTTTCTCTCCCTACCCCCATTTCTTCACATATCTCTTTAAAACTGCATTTCTTGCCTTCTGTCCACAACTATCCCCTAACCTGCCAGCAATGCTCCAGTCACTAAATCCCAGCTTCACATCCTGCCTTTTTTCCTCGACTCATCAATAACCTACTTTGCCTTAATTCCAGCTTTGTACACATTTGCCTCCTCTTCTCAAACTCCCTTCTTCCTTTTTGCACATAATTCACACTAGCACTGCATGTATATATTGTAAACCCTGTAAGATTTAACAGTATTTCTGCATGTTGTGTGAAATGTGAGTTGAGGTTATAACAACTAGTATTATCGGTTGTTGTTTTTCTTTCGGCTTTTCCCGATTAGGGGTCGCCACAGCGGAACTCCGGTCTGCTAATCACTGGCAGTCGATTTTTACGGTGTCGAGGTGCTAGCCCGACACCCAACCTTCAACGAAGGCACGCTCATTCACGCATGTCTTTCGAATGCCACTCAACCATGGGGAGGACATGCAGACTCCACACAGAAGACACCCTAGCCGAGAATCGAACGGGAGAACCTCTTGCTGTGAGGTGACAACACTACCACTGCACCACCGCGGCTTGATTAACAACTAGTATTATCAGTACTAATATTTATTTCTTGAAGTGTCTTGAGCTTTTTTCTAAGCATGCACAAATATTGTACCTGTCATAAAATTAGTACAACATAATGTAAGAATTCCAATGTTTCCTCTCTTTTTTTTGTGTTCTCCCCAGGCTGGGGCTGAAAATGGTCCACAGTGTATTGCATTGCACCATAAGATGTTAATAAGATATCTTTGTACCGTTGGTCTTCCATAGCAAAATGCATACTGGCAAACATTATATGACAAAGCATTATTTTACTAGATGTTTTAAAACAACTGTGGCTCCTGCATCCACACTACTCTGTTTCCCATAGTAGGAAACAATGACAGATTATGATTTTAAAGCAACGTGGGGTGGTGCATCAAACAAGTGAATAGGCAGGGCTAATTGGAATGGGGAAAGGACTATATTAAGGCAGGATCATCTGTGAGTAAGGTTACAATTTTACATAAGCAACTGATTATAAACTATTTCACATGGTAAAGCCTTCTAGTAGCTCAGTTACTCTTCAGGATACATGTCAAACGCACTTTGAGAAACAGAGGTCATTTCAGACATTTGAAGTGATACGGTAAGTTTGGTTATAGCACTATAAAACACTACATCTCTAAATACAAAACTAGATGGCCTTAATTGCACCAGCTATTTATTGGAATATATGTGCAGTGCAAACACATATGCTTATAAGTGAGTTTTGCACACTGACAGACATAAAAGATAAAGAAGGGCAACCACAGTCCTCAAGTTATGCAGCCTGACTTACCGTCTAACTTTAAAAAGGAAGGCATGGCCTAAGTGTGAGAACTGACAAAGTGGAAACGGCCTCATGGTTTAGTTGCCCTATAATTCCTATTATCTATAATCCTTAATGTAGACACTTATGTTATCTAATGGACAGCAAACTGGATAACAGACAGAGCCTATGTAGTTGAAGTAAGCGGTGCACCTAACACAAAAAGGTGACTAGTGCCGAACCATAAGACATCTTCTGTTCATGATCTACTTTTCAAAGCTTCATATCATTATATCTCAGATATACTGCTACCTGCTGTCATTCACTCAGCATCTGATAGCACATTTTACATAAAAGAGTTAAAGCTGATAGCACGTTACTACACAAGAGTTAAACCATACATAATCAGTGCTATATTAGAAAAGAACTTAAATTAAATGCAAAAGAGTGCATCATTTAAACTTTGATAAACAGATTTTCACAGCAGCTTACAGTACAGACAGGCAGCCCACTCCTGACTGATAAGTTTCAAGAGAGCTCAGCACTTTGTAGACACTTCCTCATCCTTTGACCACCATGCAACAATAGTCAAGAAATCCTTCTAGTTAGCCCAGTTAATAACTAAATATATCCAGGTCAAAAGAAGTTATCATTCCTCTATACTTTGCTTTAACCATGCTGTCAAAATACATCACACACAGACACACATGCATAAACACACACGCATACACACACAAACGCGCGCATGCACACACACATACAAACACGTACACACACAGGCACACACAGACACACACACACACGCGTGCACACACACACACGCACACACACACACACACACACACACACACACACACACACACACACACACACACACACACACACAGCCTCATCTCAGGCTATGTCCCTAACAAATGGCACACTGCTACATTCATCCCGCTCCATAAAGGGGGGAGTAACTATAGACCCTGGGAACTATTGCCCCATTAGCCTGACTAGTCTGGCATGCAAAGCTATGGAGCGCATCATCATGGACTTGCTTAACAAAGATATAGACAATCTCCAAACTCTTGACTCCAAACAGTTTGGCTTTGTCCTGCCTGCTGAACCTGGTTGACTTCTTCAAGGCAGTCACCAAGGCTGTGGATGAGGGCAAGGCAGTGCATACATCCTACCTCGACCTGGCCAATGCCTTGATACCATTCCCCACTCAGGTATCATTGCTAAACTCAGCAAACTAGGCATCAATCCTTACATCACTAGGTGGGTTGCAAATTGGCTCACAGACACAAGACCCACAGAGTGAAAGTTGTAGATTCCAAGTCAGACTGTCCACCAGTCATGAGTGGAGTCCCACAGGGCTCGGTCCTGGGCCCTCTCCTGTTTGGCATCTACTTCTCAGAAGTCCAGGCCAACAAAGAAGGACTCTAGCTGACTAAGTTCGCTGATGACTGCAAGCTAGGAATCATTATCAACTCGCCAAGTGATGCAGACATCCTACAAAAGGGCCTCTCTGAGACCAATGACTGGTATCAGAACCATGGTCGAAGCTTAATGCCAAAAAATGCATCATCATCTCCTTTGAAAAAACCCAGTCCCCATGAATTACCACATTGATGGGAGCCTACTGAACACTGAAGGGGCCAAAAGAGATCTGGGCACCCAGGTCGACAGCCACCTCACCTTCGACCACCACATTGCCACTGTGGTCAGAAAATCCTTCTACGTGGCACATCTTATAACCAAAGGTTTCGCATCCAGGAAGAAAGAGGTCATCATTCCTCTCTGCTCATCCCTCATTAGACCAATCATTGAATATAACGCCCCATTTGGCATGTACCTGACCAGACATCTACAACAGCTGGAGAAGCCACAAAAGTACCTCACAAAAAAAATCCTAAGCTTTAAACACATGTCCTACATGGACAGAATCAAGAAACTTCAGCTGTTCTCAGTATCTTATTGTCTACTTAGAGGTGATCTCTGCTTGACTTACAAAGCCATGTCTGACCAGCCCTACTTGAAATGCTACATCTAAAGAAATCCCAATCCCTCCATGCCACACACTCCAGAAATCACAACCTCATTACCACAATTAAAAGAACATGCTGGAGGGACAGGTTCAGCTCCCAAAGACTGCCCATACTCTGGAATAAGCTTTCCACTCATGTCAAGCAGAGGACCTTGCTGGCCCTCTTCAAGAGACATCTTGATGAGTGAATGGGTAACAAAGTTCATCCAAGGGATCACTCCAGTTGCCCTACTGGATAGGGGCACTGTGAACTAACATAGGGTGGCATGGTGCCTGGGCAATTTTTTTGGGCTAGGCTTGTAAAGGGTCCAGGGCCATTAGCCTAGTACATACCTATGAACCTATAAGAAAATAAAGAACTTGCAAATTTATTGAGTGTAATCAAAAAAAAGAATAGCAGAATTTGCAGATGATACTATTCTGTACTTGATAAATCCAGAAAAGTGTATTTTGGTATTGAGGATCATTATCAGACAGTTTCAAGATTTTCAGGATATAAAATAAATGAAGATAAATCAAAGACTATAGTGGTAAACTATGTTCCCATGTATGAATTGCATCAGCAAAACTTTATATATATATATATATATATATATATATATATATATATATATATATATATAAAATGATAAAATGAAGTACACAGCTATATGGATTAAGAAGGATTCTGTTATGATACTTTATTACAAATTAAAACTAAAATATGTAACAAAAATGGAGATGAGAAGACCACAGCATAAAACCAACGATTTATTACGAATAAATAGGAACAAACAGGTACTATCAATAAGCGCTTTCACATCTAACAGATGCTTATTCAGACTTCATTCAAACTGAACATCATTCCCTAGTTAAATATATTATCTAATCATCAAAACAATTAAACAATGAATCAATTACTATTTTAAAAGATATGTAATAATAAAAAAATGTATTTCTCAAAATAAATAAAATTTCAATTTAAAAATATAAAAATATAAAAAATCTAATGAAACAAGATTATTTAAATCTTTTAGCAGCAAGTAATGGTCTTATAGACACCCTTTCATTAAGTCTGGGGGGGTTTATCAGCTTGCAACCTAACTATCCAATATAGTTCCTTCTGTTCAGTGACATTTTTCTTATCTCCCAGCCTTAAACTACAATCTATACAGCATATAACTAAAAACTGAAAAGTATGTGCTTTATTCATCATTACATGCCTGACTAACGCACTTCTTTCAGCGTCTTCATTACGAATAGCCAAGAGATGTTCCCTAACTCTGTCATGAAGAGATCTATTCATCATACCTACATAGAACGAATAACAGTCATTACAAACTGCCAGATATATCAAATCATTAGTAATACATGTAGCATTAACTTTAAATTCATGTCTAACACTAGCTATAGGATGTATAAAAGTATTGTCTACACTTAATACTTTACATATATTGCACTTACCACATGGTTTTAAGTAAGATTTTAGCAAATGCTTGTCGAAAGAAGACTGTTTATTTGAATTGCATAATAACCTCTTCAAGTTCTTCTTGTTCTTATATCGAAAGTGGGGTCTATCGCCCACTATCTCTTTAATTTGCACATCAGATTCCAGAATAAACCAATTCTGTTTCACAACATCTCTAACCATATCAATATTGCTGGAATATTGTAAGCTTAATGAGACCCTGTTCATATTATAATTACATTTTGGAGATATGCTCTAGAGAGAAGAGGAATGAAGGTCAGCAGGACTAAGACAGAATATATGTGTGTGAATGAGAGGGAGGATAGAGGAATGGTGAGGATGCAAGGAGTAGAGGTGGCAAAGGTGGATGAGTTTAAATACTTGGGATCAATAGTTCAGAGTAACGGTGAGTGTTGAAGAGACGTGAAGAACCTGGGATGTTGTCAGGTCCCATGGATGCTGTGTTCTTGGCTTTGGAGAGTGTGGTTTTTACCTGTGCAGCCATGATTACAGGAACTTTGCATTCTTCCGGTATAAAGATGGGCCCTTTAGGGGGTGAGAGGGGGGTAAAGTTAGCACTGAACCTATCTGCCAGGATGTTGGCAATATCAGTTGGTTCTGTATATTTAGTATCATTGCGCTGTAACTCAGAGCAGATCTGAGTGTTGCCATTGAGATTTTTAACATAGCTCTAGAATGCTTTGTGGTTGTCTTTAGAATCAGTGGCAATTTTGTTTTCATAACTAGCTTTGGAGGATTTTATGAGGGATCTCAGCTTCTTACTGAGGCTGACCAGGGAGTTCCTCCAATCGTGGGATTTTATTCTTTTTTGCAACAGTTTCTTTCTTCTGTTGTAGAGTTTGTTTATGGCAGAAGACCACTAGATTGGCTTCCTTTTTTTGGAGAATAGCATCTTGGTTCTGTTAGGGATAGCATGATCCATGCACTTGTGTAAGTGCTTATAAAGTGCATTTGTGTAGGATTCAGCAGTCGTACCTCTATTGTCCATCTGCATGGGTGTCATGAAGTTTGCCACTTCTGTCTTAAGAAGTGTGAAGTTGGCTTTGGAGAAATTTTTTACAGTTGTTTTCCTAATTGGGTGGGGTGGGGTGGGAGAGGGATGTGGATGTCTAGGGTGATTAGCTTGTGGTCGGATCTGACCAATGAGGAGCTGTCCTCTGGTGTGGAACACCGGTCACACATGTTGGTGATCACCAGGTCTAGGATATTGCTGCCTCTGGTGGGGGTGTGGATAAGTTGATCCAAAGCGTTGGAATTGATGATTTCCAGAAAACGTTGAACAAAAGAGTTGGTACATGAGTAGTTTTCCCAGTTAATGGTAGGGTAGTTGAAATCACCCATTATTAGAGTGTTGGGTTGTACCTTAATATTTTCCAGTGTATCAAGAAAAGAGGAGTGGGAATCCTGGGGCATGGTGGGGGGTCTGTAGCAAGTTACAATCTGGAATGCGGTTTTGCCCAGAGTTAGTTGAACTTGCATAATCTCGGATGCATTATGCTGAGCAACTAGCTTGGAGGTGTGGATATCCTTAATGAATATGGACACGCCTCCACCTTTAGTGTTTCGGTCCGGGTTTGGTGGCCGAAAGTTGTGGTATGAATTATAGCCTGGTAATGCAGGGGTGCTCTCTGGAGCTTTGAACCAGGTCTCTGTCACTGCACAGATGTCAATGTTCTCCATTTTAAGGAGTGCCTTGAGTGAGTGCATTTTGAGGTTTAGACTTCTAGCATTGAGTAGCATTACCCTCAGATTTTGCTTGCTTGTACCTGTTACGGTGGTGAATTTGTCATTTGAACCTTGCCTAAAAAAGGCACTATAGGGGTGGCAAGCGCCTTTGCCAGTATCCAGAATCCCAAGGGCGACAGGTGCAGGCCATCTCTGGCAAAGCAGCATGGTCTGTCGATCATGTCATCCCAGGCAGACAGATACTGGATTCCCTTAGAATGACACCAGAAGCTTAGCCAATTGTTAAAGTCAATCATTTTGTCCTTGTACTGTGGTGTCATTCTGGGTGATGGCAGGATGCTACTCAGGGCTAGGGTCATACCAGCCTGGGCTACAAGATCAGAGAGCTCCTCCATGTCTCTTTTCATGTAGTCCAGGGAGGTACATCTCAGGTCATTCACACCAACATGGACAATGACAGAGTCATATTTGTACTTGTTGTGGAGTGACCTGAGTGCGTGCGTTATGTGGCAGATCCTGGCACCTGACAGGCAGCTGACAGTAACTTTTTCCTTGTTTAGCCTGGTGAGTGGAACATCAGTGTGCCTGACTATAGAGTCACCTATGACTAGAGTGTTGGGTACGTTATGCATTATGGGCTGTAGTTGAGTGGCACACTGAGTATGTGGACTATGTGTCACTTGGGTTGCGTTGGGGGGGGTGGAGGTTACTTGCATTTCTGCTTTGGAGGTCTCTGCTGTTTAGGCAGATTAGTACAGAGAGCCTCCGCGAATGTAATTGTGTGTTTTGTAGTACAGTGTGTGTGTTTTGGTGGTGTAGGTTTTGAGGGACTATGTGATGAGTGTGGTGCGGTGCAAGTGTTTACCTTCTCCTCTTGACTGTCTAGGCCTATCTTTGGTAAAGAGAGCTTTGCTTCCAGTTTAGCTATATAAGTGCATCTCTCACAGGTCGTAGTGTTGGGTGGTAGGAGGAGAGGGTTGTCTGTATACATGAGGCAATTGCTGCATTGTCTCAAGATGCCCAGATTCATCAGGTAAACAGGAGAAAACACAGTGAGCTGACCTTTAGACATGCCTGAATAGGTGCTTATTTATTAAGTACTAAAAACTGTTTTCCTCTAGACAAGTGAGGAAAGTTGAGTGCTGTAGTAATTTGTAACTTATTTAGTGCTTACAATGAGTTCTGAACAAGTGCTGAGATCAAAGAAACAGATGAGTGCTAAAACTAAAAAGCTGGCTAGTTGCAAGGGAAATTTTGAAAAACAGACTTTATGGCGCCAGGGATAGTTTAACCCCAGTTAAGTGTGGGGGGGGGGGGGGGCTTAGGAGCTCACAAACAGTCCTGGACACAGCAAATCTGTATCTGACCTGCCAGAGGAAAGGGGGGAAGCAAGCTTAGAATTTTTTTTCCCAGTAAAGTGGAAATGGAGAAAGCTGGAACAGAAATTAATTCAATGTTAAGAATATGAGTGGGTTGGCCTTCACAAATGTTCTCTATTAGAGTGAGTGAACTAATGACACTAGACTGAGAGGAGTGTCACAGATCAAATATACAGTATGAGCGGGCAACTGCAAAGCCACCAAGTATAACAATTACAGTTCCTAGCTGTAGCCACTAAATGAAAGTTTTAAACAGATCAAGGAGCAGACTAGAGAATGCTTTTAACAGACAAAAATGCACATAAAGGTTCGGATAGAGCAATCACAAACAGAAAATACAACTCTCAATATGAAAAAGCAGTTTACAGTTAAGTAATGTTAAAACAATTTAAAACAGTACATAAATGCAGTGAAACAATAAAAAAAGCTTTATAACAGTGCAAAGAATATAGTAGATAAACTGTATAGCACAATTATAAGCATTTCAGAAGTGCAATTCAGTGAAATAATTGTAAGAAAGAACTTAGCCTGCTCTTGGAATCTTAAGGAATTTCCAGTTATGCAATGCAATCCAGAGCCTGACAATACAAGCAGAGCCTTTATAAGACACAGGGTTTATATAGCAGTAAGAATGGAAGAGTTGGGAAGATCAGATTACTCCTCAGCCCCTGCTATTACCCAGTCACTCGTACTACAGAAGGTCAGGAGGCCTTGTTACTCTCAATAATGAAGACAATCAGCAGAAAATGGCTGCCAGAAACACAAACAAAACTTCCAGCCTACACAACAGGCCTCTATCAAGATTATGCCACCTGAGCAGAACACAGAAACCTCACTTTAAAAGCATAAAAAGAACACCCACAAATAGAAAATCCAAGTCTCAGTATGAAAAAGCAGCTTACAATTTAGTCATGGGAAGTATATGTACAGGATATACACCAGCTAAGTTTTAAATCTGCTCTGAGATGAACAAAGTCGTCTATCTTTTTTCCTGAAGATATGTGACTCATTCAACAGAGATTAACTAAGTATTACATCTCAACATCTTCTCTAGAATAGAGTGAGTTGGAAGTTATCACACTAGAATTGCTTACTCTGATTTCTTAAGCGTCACTTTTTTTTGAAGATATGAATTTGATATTAATTTAAATTTTTTACTTTACAATGCTATTCAGCTCTGCATGTTCTAGCTATTTAATAACTTCAACATGCAAGTCAATTACTCGATTTCCCTTTTCAGGGTCACCATTCATTAAGGTGAAATGTAGCTTTACAGCCTCTGAGTCACCCTGCACAGTGAATTTCTTGAATATCAGTGCTGTGTAGCTGTGTGGCAGTTATATATGACTCCCAGCCTGGGTTGCATTAAGCAACGTTTTATATCTGTTTCTAGTGCATGAAAAAAGTGCTAACTAGCATGAGTGATTATTATTTCACACATAAAGCAACAGTCCAAGTTCAGGGTTATTTTAGTACTTATTATCCAAGTATTTTACAATAACTAGCAACTCAAATAATGTTACACAATCATAATGTCCAGTCTATGAACAAGAATAAAAGCAATACATTTGTCGCAGATAATCTTATCAACTAAAATTGTTCTGTACCACCTTCTGAAAAGTGACTTGGTAAATGGCACAAAGAACCTAAAGCAGATAGCCAGACACCCTTCATAAGGGATGCCAGTAACAAACTGTTCAGCAGCCCACAGGAAATCAAAGGCAGATGGAAGGAGTACGTTCAGCAGCCTCTGAATGAACAAAACCATACAGAAGCTGTACTGCCTGAGGCACAGCCTACAATGAAAGTAGAGGAGGAGCCCACCCTAGAAGAAGTAAGAGCAGCACTGAGGAAAATGAAGTCTGGGAAAGCAGCAGGCTCAGATGAATTCACAGCAGATATGACTAAGATGTTCAGTGACATAGGGGAGAAATGGCTCCTGAGGGTACTCGTATAGCAATATGGAGATAAAGGTGTATCCCAGATAGCTGGAGAATAAGCATACTAGTGCCAGTGTTCAATAGCAAAGGAGACATTACACCTCTGGGCAGTACAGAGGTATCAAACTCTTTATCATGCTGCAGTGTTGGAGGATGGCATAATGTTTAAGATACCTTACAAACAAAAGGTGAAGGGTTTGATTCTTACATGGGGTAATTGACTAGGTTTAAAATAACTCACAAGGACACTAAGCCTGGTACAAATCTACAAACCTATAAAATTTCAGTTGAACAGTATAAATAATGAATGGGCCCAAAATGAAGTGTGATTAAAGAGGGAACCAGATATTTTAGCTGTCATATTCATATATTTAGTGCATAACATACTATGATGAACAGTATATAAACTAAAAGGAAACAGATTATTGCAGCGCATAGTAGAGAAAGAATTTGATAATCTGTATTTACAAACAGAAAACATGTGAACTTTGCTTTGCTACCAAAACAAAAATACAAAATTGTAGCAGTGTAGTTCTGAAAGATGTGAAAGTAAGGAAGTATGGATTATGTGAATTGTGAGTGCGCACTTTCAAGTGAAATCTTCCCTAAACACTGACCCCTAGTAACTAGGTATCCTGTACAGGCACAAACACTTCCTCACCTATGCAGCCAGACTTTCCCTTGCCCCTTCCTTTCTACTTCCATCCTTGCTCTAAGGTGCAGCTCTTTTTACAAATATACAATCCCCTCTTAAATCCAAACTGGACTCATGCTACAATAAAACCTCAAAATTTGTAATCAGAGCCAAAAACTCCTCCCACCACTGTGTATCACGCCAATGTCTAAACTGGCTAGAACTTCCCCAACATCTAACACACCTGGAACTAACCACAGCTCATAAGCTAATCTATAAGCCTTCTCGTTGTCCTGCCCTGTCCTCTCTGTTCACCATGTATCACCCAAATAGACCTCTGCGATCAGTTAATTGGATGTTCCTTAATGTAACAAAACTTAACCTTTCCACCAGTCAAATGAGTTACCCATATGCTATAACAAAACTATGGCATGTTCTCCCTCTTCCAGTTAGGTCTACATGTTCTCCCTCTTCCAATTAGGTCTACTAGCAACCCTGAATGCTTTAAGACTTTGCTGAAACAAAACCTGTTCTCCCATTGGCTGTGTACATGTATCAGCACTGACTATAAAAAAAACAATATTCCTAGCCTTCCTACTTTTCCTCCCCATCTCATTTACAGGTCATACTTCTAATATATACAGTCAGTGCTTCAAGTCCAACATGTGCCATCCAGCCCCACTGAATCTACTATATGTTATCTACCATAGCTTCTATTCAGTCTTGATCCCTATATCTTTAGGTTCATAGGCTCATAGGTTAGTACTACGCTAACTGCCCTTACGAGCTATTTTAAGCCTAGCCAGTTATCCCTTGTGAGACTCAAACCCTGCACATTGTGCTTGCAAGGCAAACACCTTAACCATTAGGCCACCCTCCCAACCCCTTTGTAGACTCCACACAGAAGGCACCCCAGCCGAGAATCAAACTGAAGAACCTTTTGCAGTGAGGCAACAACACTACCGCTGCACCACAATAGATGTAAGGTTATGCCTCACTCTCAGAGGCTTTAATCTGCTGCTCTCCATCTTTCCCTCTCTACTGCAAAACTGCAATACTTGCTATTATCCCATGTCATCAATTGTATTCTTATTTGGCTTGCATACTTAAAATATCACAACTATAAAACTAGTATTATCTATTTTATTGCATCACCTATTCTGTAATGTAGTGTTGCTGCTTGATTTCTGTATTTTGATTTTGTAACTTTCTCACGTTTTTTTTTTAAGCTTTTCTCACTGGGCCTCTCCTCAAAACAGGCTCACCCTGGCCTAGTAGACCTCCCGATAAACAAATGCAAATAAAATAAAACAAATAAATAAATAATAACTCTCAAACATAAACAAAGGTTAAGATGATGTTGTGGCAGTAAACAAGACTGTGGCTTCAGCTACAACACCATTATATTATTCCTTTTTCCAGGTACAGCAGCTACGTACAGCCTCAGTATTTATAAGATAATTTGAGATGAAATTTTTAAGTCAATATTTTTCTGTCAGTGCCAATTTTTAAGCAAAGCAATACAAGCTTGGGCATTATCTAGAGATAATTTACCACTGAGCATTATGATTCCAAATATCTGTGGAATCAATCCTGCAGGTAAGTCATATTTGTCAGTGACATTCACCATGGTGAGAAGTTCAAGCATGTGGATAAAAAAAAAAGTGTATCCCGTTTGAATCAGAAACATTACAGTGGAAAATGTTTTAATATACAATGCTTATTTTAATGTGCACTATACAAAAATGAAGGAAGAGAATACGTACATATAATTTATGAGATAATAACACATAATTTAAACTTTCATTCACAAAGCATTTAGTTGTATGCACTAATGAATAATTTACATGTACTCTATAAGACAAATAAGGCTTTGTTCATAGGTTCATAGATTCATAGGTTCATAGATTAGTACTAGGCTAACTGCTCTTGCGAGCCACTTTAAGCCTAGCCAATTATCCCTTGTGAGACTCAAACCCTGCACTTTGTGTTTGTAAGGCAAAGACCTTAACCATTAGGCCACCCTCCCTCCTATTGTTACAATGGAAATTTAACTTTTAACAGAAACATGGAAATGAAAGCTAAATCATGAATGAGAAACTGTAAACTAATTAAACCTAAATGGAACACAGAAATATAAAGTTACTTATACTGCTGATTTAATACTGTTTAGGCAATTAATATAAAATTAAGTCAATGCCTCTGGTACTATAAAGTAATTAAACAAAAACAGCAAAATCTTGCTTAATAGATTAAATGTTTTAATGTGATTTGATTGATTGACATTTAATTTCCAGAAAAGTCTGACTGGAAAGGTGCCTAGAGGCCTGGCTGAAAAGCTCCAAAGTGTTACAAAACATTTTAAGAACAATAATTTTACAATCTTCCACAATAATACAAAAACATCTTCAGTTTAAGTAATTATACTGAATTAGACATGCTGTGAAAAAATGGTTAAGAATATATTCAACTTATCTGGCAATGATTTAATATTTAGAGAATTTTAGCCACTTTACAGAGAAATTAAATTTAAGTTAGTATAATACAAACAGGAAATGCAATATGAAGCAAAAGAAAAAAAAAAACAGGGTCGTGGCTTATTTTAGAGGGTCAGGTGAGAGAAACTGATTGAAGTAAGGAAATGAGTAAAAAATATAGAGTAAGGGAGTTTTACATAGGAATAGATACTTATTTATATTTACAGATATAGTTTATCCCGAAGATGAGCAAGGTAAGGGACAGAATTTAGCTAAGAAGTCATTCAGAATGGTTTTAAAAGACTGGAAGGTGGGTATTGACCTGAATAACACAGGCCTTAGCAATGTGGTATTAGTACAGACAGTGCCCAGCAGATCTGATAGGTCTGTCGGCAGAGAGGGGGTTTTTTGGTCATTGGATCATAATGACCAACTAGGAACATAATTGTATAAAATGGTATTTGGTGCTGAACAAGAAGATGGATTCAAAAGAATAAAAGACCCCTTCCAAACAGGGCTGTACAAATGATTCACATTCAGAATCCAAAAAGCTTTTATTGACTAAAACAGGTAAAATCCCCTGGCAAATTCAGATCACGGTAGTATAACTTTTGATTTCCTAATGCAACTACAGGAAAGAAAGGTTAAGACAGTCAATAAAAGGAAGTACTATGCTGGTAGCTATAGTAAAATCAATTCCAAACTATTTCAGTGAAACGGGATAGATGAATTTGTAAACACAAGCATACAAGAGGAACGTGGAAGTATTTTACTCTGTGTTGGCAAAAGTAGAAGAAAAATGTATTCCAACATAAATAGTCAAACTTAAGAAAAGACAAGAGTGTTCTCTGGTGCAGCAGAAACTTGGTAAGACTGTCTTGTCAGTGTAGAAAGGAACACATTTCTGGCATTATTCTAAATGTGATTGGCAATTTACTGACCAGTGAAAAAGAAGTTGTGAACAAATTTGCTCATACCTTTGTGAAACACATTTGTGACAGTTCTAGTATTGAGAATCTCAACTTGAAAGAAACTGAAAAACAATCTCGGAGAAGCCACGGTGGTACGGCGGTAGCGTTGTTACCTCACAGCAAGAGGTTCTCCCGTTCGATTCTTGGCTGGGCTTCGGAGTGCCTTCTGTGTGGAGCCTGCTTGTCCTCCCCGCTGTTGGGTAGCATTCGAAAGACATGCATGCATAAATGGGCGTGCCTTAGTTGAAGGTTGGGCATTGAGCTGGCACCTCGGCATTTCGTAAAAATCTACTGCCAATCATTAGCGGACCGGAGTTCCACTGTGGCGACCCCTTACCGGGAAAAGCCGAAAGACAAACAACATTACTGAAAAATCATGGGTAGTTACAGCTTTAAATAAAATTAAAAATGATACAGGCCCGGGACAAGATGGAATAAATAGTTATTACTCAGATAATGTTAAAGAATCAGTAGTTGTGATGCTACTATATTTATTCCAGTAATCATTCAAGTTTGATTTTTTCCAGAACAATGAAAACCAGTCAAAGGTATGTGGTGGGGAACTACAGACCTACAAGTATGACTAGCATTAATGACACAACCTTTGAAACAGTACCGCTATGTATATTTGGAAAAGCAATGAGGTAGACAATCTTTTTACATCTACCAGTATGACCTCACTCAAGGGAAGTCATCCATAAGCAAATGAATCCTAATTTACTCAGATGTTATTCTAGTACAGAATATTAGAATTCCAGTAGATACTCTCTATCCGGAACTGGAAATGTCGAGTGCATTTAACCCTGTCCTTTACACACAGACATCCCTAGCATTACATACGTAGAACTTTAATGGCTACTTTGTGAACCAGATTGTTACTTGGTTAGGTGGAAGGAGGTCTTTGGTAGAGTCAAGGTGGTCTATTCACATAGTCTTAAATGGAGTTCTGCAAGGATCCATGTTAGAGCCTTACCTTTTTCAGACTTTGTTTAATATCCAAAAATGGGTACTGTTACTTGGTAAAATTGGCTGATGGCATTAAAGCCACCTTGAAATTCATGTAGTGATTGAAATACATATAAACAAATATACTGACAGGTTTGACTAGTGTACAAAAAACAAAAGTGTTATTTAACTGTAAATAAATGAAGGTAACTAGATACAGGGTAAAGACTCCTGAATAGCCTGTGTACTGTGAAATGAATTAATAATAAAAAGCCATGTATATGAGGGCCTAGATGTTTTGACAACAGATGACAAAGGAGTCATGTCAGCAAACTAGAAGATACGTGCGATTTTAACTATCCTTCAGTCTATGTCATCAAGAAGAACATATTGCATGATCACTACTGGAATATGGAGTTGTTTTTTGAATCCAAGATCATGGAAAATATTAACAAGTTGGAAAGTGTTTATAAATTCTATACAAAACATATAGTTCAGTAAATTGGGTACATAAGTCTAGGAGCAATGAACTGCAAAAAGGTAGAGCCGGAAGAAGATGGAACAAGCTACCAGCTGAGATTAGATTAGCCACATGTATTAAGATTTTTAAGAAAATAATAGATAAATGGTAAGGGGATATGGTTTAGTGGACTATTTCAAAATGGAGAATGACATGCTATGACCATTGATGACGTCTGTCATCATCAATTGACACTGAGACAATGAGTCTGTAATTCAGGATTTAATCGAAAAGTCTATCAAATGACCATCACTGGTAGTAAATGGGACAGTGAAGATAAAAATGCTGGGAGTTATTTTAAATCAGTTTTCCAAGATGCGCAAGTTTTATTTGTCATTATAATTATGTAACATTTTATTTTTGCCTTGGATGATTATGTTAACAAATCATCATCATCTTTTGGCTTTTCCCGTTAGGGGTCGCCACAGCGGATCATCTCTTTCCATTTCTTCCTATCCTCTGCATCTTGCTCTGTCACACCAACCGCCTGCATGTCCTCTCTCATCACATCCATAAACCTTATCTTGGGCCTTCCTCTTTTCCTCTTACCTGGCAGCTCCATCCTTAGCATCTTTTTCCCAATATACCCATCATCCCTCCTCAGTACATGTCCAAACCAACGCAATCTCGTCTCTCTTACTTTTGTCTCCAAACTGTCCAACATGAGCTGACCCTCTAATATACTGATTCCTAATCCTAACCATCCTAGTCACACTGAGTGCAAATCTTAACGTCTCACTACCCCCTTGTAAACCTTCCCTTTCACTCTTACTGGTACCCGTCTGTCACAAATTACTCCTGACACTCTTCTCCACCCATTCCACCCAGCCTGTACTCTCTTCTTCACCTCTCCTCCACATTCACCAATATAATGCAAAAATGTAATATGGTTTCAGTGTCACAAGTCAAGCAGGCTTATTATGTAGATATATTAAAGGGCTATGGCCCCTTAACTCTCAGCTACATGTAACTTAAGATGATGTCATAATATGGCATAATAAACAAGACCTAAATAGAAGTGGCTATGCCTGACTGAAGTTTAAAATGTAAGATGAGGACATTTTGGATCTGTAGCTGCTATCTGAAATCTCTAGCTGGTAGTATTCACCTTTATGAAGCAACACAATCCTGAAACTGTTTGGCAAAGGCTAAATGTCAAAATTGCTTTCAAAGACATAACCCAGTGATACAACATACAGCATTAATTCTGAACAATAATTAAAATGCTGGATCTGTTGGTAATAGACTCAGAAATGTCTGTGAGGCACATACATCTGTGTGTGTGTGTGTGTGTGTGTGTGTGTGTGTGTGTGTGTGTGTGTGTGTGTGTGTGTGTGTGTGTGTGCGCGCATATCCAGTGGGGAATTTTTATAACTCCACCTTCTAAAGTCAATATATTTCTTGCTATCTTTGCATATTTGTAAATACCACAATAAGATCAGACTTGCTGACATCTCCCATGTCTTTAGATGAAGTTTGCAACATTATTTCTGTGAGAGTGTTATGGATCATTGTAGAAAAGAAGATCAGAACATGGCAGAGCAGGATCAGGAAACTCTTTTGCTCAACGTTTGGAATTCATAAATTCCGACGCCTTGGATCAACTTATCCACACCCCCACCAGGGGCAGCAATATCCTAGACCTGGTCATTACCAACATGGGCGACCAGTGTTCCACACCAGAGGTCAATTCTTTATTGGTCAGATCCGACCACAAGCTAATCACTCTAGACATCCACATCCCGCCCCCACCCCCTATTAGGGAAACCACCGTAAAAAATGTTTCCAAAGCCAACTTTACACTTCTTAAGACAAAAGTGAAAAACTTCACAACACCCATGCAGAGGTGCGACTGCTGAATCCTACACAAATGCACTTTATAAGCACTTACATGAGTGCATGGATCGTGCAATCCCTAACAGAACCAAGATGCTATCCTCCAAAAAAAGGAAGTCAATCTGGTGGTCCCCTGCCATAAACAAACTCTACAACAGAAGAAAGAAACTGTTGAAAAAAAGGGTAAAATCCCATGACTGGAGGAACTCCCTGGTCAGCCTTAGTAAGAAGCTGAGATCCCTCATAAAATCCTCCAAAGCTAGTTACGAAAACAAAAATGACACTGATTCTAAAGACAACCACAAAGCATTCTATAGGTATGTCAAGAATCTCAACAGCAACACTCAGATCTGCTCTGAGTTACAGCACAATGGCACTAAATATACAGAACCAACTGATATTGCCAACATCCTGGCAGATAGGTTCAGTGCTAACTTTACCCCCCACTCACCCCCTAAAGGGCCCATCTCTATACCAGAAGAATGCAAAGTTCCTGTAATCATGGCTGCACAGGTAAAAACCACACTCTCCAAAGCCAAGAACACAGCATCCATGGGACCTGACAACATCCCAGGTTGTGTTCTACACAAACTACAGAACACACTGGCACCCCACCGAAGTACCATGCTCAATCATAGCCTCACCTCAGGCTTTGTGTCCAGTGAATGGCGCACAGCGATGGTTATCCAGGTCCACAAAGGTGGGGCCAGTACGGACCCTGGGAACTGCCGCCCCATTAGCCTGACGAGCCTGGACTGCAAGGCTATGGAACGTATCATCATGGAACTTATAAACAATGACATTGGTAATCTCCAAACTCTGGACCCCACCCAGTTCGGGTTTGTAAAAGGCAGATCATGTCTTCTAAACCTGATAGACTTCTTTGAAGCTGTAACCGAAGCTGTAGATGAGGGTAGGGTGGTTCACACAGTCTATCTAGATCTCACCAAGGCTTTTGACACCATCCCCAACTCTGGAATTACAGATAACTCACTAAAATAGGTATAAATCCCTATGTCACAAGATGGGTTGCCAACTGGCTCACTGACAGAACCCACACTGTGAAAGTAGCAGACTCCAAATTTGACTTCAGACCAGTGACAAGTGGAGTACCACAGGGTTCAGTCCTGGGTCATCTCCTGTTTGGTATCTACTTTTTTGAAGTACAGGCTAACACAGAAGGTCTTTGGCTAACAAAGTTCACAGATGACTGCAAACTAGGAGCCATAATCAAAACTCCTAATGATGTGGACATCCTACAAAATGGTCTCACTGAGACAGATGCCTGGTGTCAAAGGCATGGCCTCAAGCTCAATGCCAAAACATGCATTGTCATCCCTTTTGGTAAAAACTCTGTACCCATGAACTACCACATAGGTGGTAGTCTACTTAACACCAAAAGTGTGATAAGAGACCTTGGGAGACAGGTTGACAGTAGTCTCTCCTTTGATAATCACATTGCCACAGTTATCAGGAAATCCTTCTATGTGGCACACCTCAGCACAAAAGGTTTTTCATCCAAGAAAAAAAGAGGTCATTGTTCCCCTCTACTCGTCACTCATTAGACCCATTATAGAATACAGTGCCCCTTTTGGTATGTACCTCACAAAACATCTACAACAACTGGAAAGGCCGCAGAAATACCTCACAAAGAGGATTACCGGCCTCAAACAGATGCCCTACGCAGATCATCTCAAAAACATCCAACTTTACTCCGTCGCATATCGCCTACTCAGAGGTGATCTCTGCCTAATATACAAAGCTATGTCAAACCCAGAGCTGTTGGACATGCTCCACTTAAAGAAATCCCAATCCCTCTGAGCTACATGCTCTAGGGACCTAAACCTTGTCACCACAAAAAACAGAACATGCTTGAGGGATAGATTCCTGTCCCAGAGATTTCCCATACTCTGGAACAAACTACGTATCTATATCAAACAAAGCTCCTCATTAGCACTCTTCAGGAAAAATCTTGATGACTGTATGGGAGATAGGAATTTCACCCCAGGGAGCACTTCTGTGTCTCTGCTTGACAGGGACACAAGAAAATAATTTTCTTGGGTGGCGAAAGCCAGGGTACCTTTTTGGCTAGGCTTATACAGGCCTAGGGCCAATAGCCTTCCTACCTATGAATCCCATACAAGAAATGTTGTCAGCTTCTATGTCTGTGGTTCAAAAAGTCTGTAAGGACACTGCAGCTGTGAGACACTACAGGTAAACAAGAAGCTAAATTACCAGAGACTACCCATCTACTGGAACTATAACTTATACCCACTCCCAACACATCACCTGAATGCAACAAGGTATACCCATGGTGGAAAAAACCTGGATAATCTCAAAAAGAAAAGTACAACAGCCTTAGGTTCATAGGTGAGTACTAGGCTATCATTCTACATACCATTATAAGCACAATCAGTAATTTGTAGCCAGAAGTTCTCTTCATCTTCAAGGAAGGCAATAAAAGATGACCTTTCGAGAGACTTTGAGGCAGGGTGCCACTCAGCTTGATATGCACTGGAACTTTGTTACAGAGGTGTGGGAATTCACTGGGCTATGAATTTATCATGCCAATATGTTTTGTTTATCTACCGATGAAGGTTTGATTCCTTTAACTAAGTATTCGAGGAATCATTTGTTCCATGAATGATTAAAGAGGATCACATGTTTCATGACTCAAAAGGATAGAAACATCCCAATGGAAGACTTTGTAAAAATACTGGCCCAACAAGATGAAGCAGCAAAACAGTTACATTATTCAGTTATTGAATTGAATTATTGAATAATGTGTGAATTCTGTTATTGCAAAGTGTATTGAAATGGAGTGTTTTTTTTATTTTGGTTACTCATTTGTTCTGAAGAAGTCCTAGAGACAAAGCATTGAAATAAAAGGTTTATACACTCAATTTGAAGTTTTATTCTTGCTGTTTTGCTTCTTCACCTTGTTCGGCCAATATTTTTTTCTGTTTGGGTTTCAGTTTATACTGGTACAAGTGGTTCTTAGAGGAGGGCTACCAGTTTGTCCTGATGGCTAAGATTTTTGAGGACACTGATCTTTTTAGTTAGGAATCTTTGAAGTCTTTTAAGTTGAGTGATATATTTACTCAAATACATGCCAAAATGGCATTATATATAACAATGAATCCAATGAGTTAGGAGTAAAAGGGATTAAGGCTTCTTTTCATCTAGAGGATAGGCCTTTGGAAACTGGATAAGTCAGATAGAAGGCTTTCTGAACTACTACAGAAATACTGATACGAGTGCCTATATCATTTATGAAAATAAATGAAACTAAACAGTCTGAGGAGCTCAACAGGTAGCATGCTCATCTTTTGTGCAGAAAGCTGGGGTTCACTTTTCACACAGTTAGTTTGTTATCTCCTTTTCGTTTGCACATAATTGGGATAACCTCGTTGAGTGACCCTGACATGCACATTCCACAAATTCTAGAGCATGGAATACATTTGAAAACTATTTCTGTATGTCAGTTTAAACAAAATGGTTATCTCTCTTTTGCATGTACATGCTTAAGGTAACTGCTCCTTCAGTCATGTTTAGGCATTGATACTGTAAATGAATTTACTTATGTGAGAATTAGAATGATCCATGACTTCAAACAGCTCCTAGGGTGAACCAGTAAATCTTTTTTGGGTGATCTGTTCTGTGGCACTATAAGATGGAAGGGTCTCCAACTCCATTTTGGCAAAATTGAACGTTGTTAAAAAAGTATGCTTGCCCTAGCACTTGTACATCATTAGGCATCTACAGCAACAATGCCACACTCCCTTCCCATCAGAAAGTAATATCTAGGAATATGTAGGAAGGCCAACCAATTAGAAAATTGAAGAAAAAATCAACCACATCATGTAAAGTAGGCTGGCTACCACTACCTGATTTTCTTTTATAGGCCATTGTAGCCCTATTTGCCAAATACTGTATACACAATCCCTCCTCTAGCCCCTTAGGCTACTATAGGATTCACCAGTCTTTCATGCACAGCAAAGTATGTCTAGCCTGGAGAGCAGGAAATGGATCAAGGACCTGGAAGGGGGGGGGGGCATAATATTTTTTATTGAAAAGACTCATTGGCAATCTGATTCTGGGGATTGTAGGGCAAGATTAACACTTCTGCTACACTGGCAGAATTGGATCTCCTTGGGAATAGATTACTTTACAGATCTATTCATGTGACATATAAGGGCTTTAGCCAATTATTGTAAGTGCTTGGGGGATTCTGCATAAGTCAGTCTCCCATTCTGACAGTACCTGCAGCTGAGATCAGCTTATTTATTTCAGCATCTGATAGGAAACACCAACAGCTGGATTTTGTTACTGAATGGTATCTCTAAGCCCATGCTCTGTAATTAATTATTACATATTTACATTCTAAATCACTGGGTAAGTTTAAATGTCTTAGGGAAAATGGAATGAATTTGTGGTAGATTGTGTAAAGAGATGTGACTAGAAAATGCTCTTAGGCTGTTGGAGATACCACTAGAATGACTCTTTTGTCAGTATAAGTTGATAAACATGTGGCAATATTTCCATTCTAAGCACCTGTGTTGGTGCCATAGAGGGATAAAGCATTAACTATGGCCCAGGCATCCCAGGTTCAACCAGTAGCTTTAGCACTTGACTACACAAGCAGGGAGGATGGTGGTGTACATCCAATAAGGTGAGGGGCACATGCTCAGGGACACACACATGCAAGTTGATTGTCCTGGTGAAGACTGGGAAAATAACCACATGATGTCTCCTGTGAGTGAGATGGTGTAGTCCTCCTGCTCTTCAGACATGAGGGTTGGTTCAGCAGTGATGTCTTTTGCATGCCCCACCCATGGGCTGCTGCTGGGCAAATAGATACAGAAGGGTAGGACATAGCAAAAAAATAAACTGAAGCACCACGGGTGGCTACCAAAATGATGGTGTTTCCCATGCCTGCCAGCTGACCCTCATCTAACAAGGTGATGGGGAATGAATCAGCTGATTGGCATGAAGGGGCTGATGATCAGCAGGCAGCAGGACAAAGTGAAACAAAAAGACTCGCATTCCAAACTGAATGATTATGAAATGATTAATCTAAACACTTGCATGAAAGGGTTACAGCCAGGTATAGATTATTTGATCATGGATTGGAATTGCCCTATGAAAAATCACATCTGAGAGAGGGTACCAGATGCAGCCTCACAGACTTTGATAATGGCTTGCATTACTAATTAGCATGGAACTAACAACTATCTTTAAATCATGGAAAATTATCTGGGATGATACTGTTAAACAGATGGCTCTTTATGAGCACAAATTGCAGAGATGCCTTAAAACCGTAAGCATTTTGAACAAATTCTTTATTTTAACGTACTGCACAGAACACCCTATACAAGCTGTGAACAAGTGTTGCACATATTCAGTGACAGCTGTCTTATGATATATTGCTTATAATAAGAAGACTTTCATGTATCATTCTTTCTTTATTTTTCTTTGTTTACTTATTGCAGCACTTTATCTTGTTTGCACTGATCTATAAAGCTTTGGAAAAAAAATGACAGATCCATTGATGAAACGCTGAACTTTGTTTCCTGTTACCTAGCAGTGCCACTAGCTACGTCACACTGCCTTATTACTGAGCATAGTAATGCCACCACTGATGTCCTGAAATGCTGCTAACCACTGTAACTTGTGAGGTCTTATGGTACTGCTGCGGATACACTATTTGGCCATGAGATGTCCCAAGTCATGACGTCCATGATACTAAGTTTAATAGTACACAGTCACAATTTGAGCCTAATTCTAAAAGAACTGGTCTCACTGTGAATGATTTTCTCCACTGTAAGCCTGCAAAATAGATCGGCCTACACTGGTATAAGTCATTTACATACCAAGAGCAAGTCTGTCGTAATCTGGCTCCTTTTCACTTACCTTATGCACAGCATTACACATTTTTCTCCAGTTTGTTCTTGTGATTCTCAACATATATGGCCCATACCTTGGCAGACAGGCCTGCAAAATAGATCGGCCTACACTGGTATAAGTCATTTACATACCAAGAGCAAGTCTGTCGTAATCTGGCTCCTTTTCACTTACCTTATGCACAGCATTACACATTTTTCTCCAGTTTGTTCTTGTGATTCTCAACATATATGGCCCATACCTTGGCAGACAGGTTTAGTGCAAACTTTACCCCACTTCACCCCCATTTTAAAGGAAAACCTTTGTCAAATACTATAATTTATGCTCATGGTGAGCTTAATCCTTAGAGATGTCAGCAAAGGGATAACACATTAAAATCTCTGGATACATTCTTATGTCATCTTTATGGTGAGATAAGGGAGGAATACACTAAAATGATCTGACTGTGTCCTTAAAAACTTTTTATTAAGAAATTACCCACATAAAATGCAAATGGTTAGGGGGAAAATGCGTTCTGACAGTTATGCTGATGTAATGTATGTATAGAATGGGCCTGAGGAGTTTAATATTCTTCATAACTCTGTTCAGGGCCTTATTTATTGTTCTCCAGAGCAACCCAGAATATTCAGCAGCACTCTTTACCCTTCATTCTTTCATATGACACCATAGTACCTGTTGTGTATTGATCCCTTGTCTTGATCATCTTCATCATCTTCTAAACTTGAGGATTTTTTTTGCTTTCCTGATTTTTTCTGTTAAAAAAAAATAAAACTGTTTCAGTTTATTGCTTTAGGTTTCCCAGAAGATTAAAAACAAATTAAAAATAGAATTGTTCAGGAGTGCCATCGAGCTAGAAATAGCTTATAATATGGGGGTATGAACACAATGCCCAGACAATGATATAAAGCAGTCTATGAGGCTAATTTGCTGTGTGCCCTTTTTACATCATGCAAAGTAAAGGCTCAGTTATAAAACTAGCAGTCCTGCTTCATTGGAGGCTGCTCTATTTCCAAAGCGACAGCATATGAGAATGAGAAAAGTTACATGTTGTACTACCAAAAACATTACAACACAGAGGTGATGTGATCACATACAATGGACTGAGAATTTACAATAGAACAAGCTCAAGATTTTTGAATACACAAACTCTTCATTTATAATTAATACAATGATGCAAGCAGACATTCTGAAATCTCAGTTGATATAACAAAAGTACAATGACAGAAACACAACTCCACAAGTATAAATGTATACCATTATTAAGGGCTGATAAACAGCTTGAGAGGAATGCTGCTGCTAGCATTAAACAACTGTAGTACATGTAACACTGCAATTATTCTCTGAAACTGGGAAAAAACACAAGCTTATTAAGCACCATTCTAACATTAGAAAGGTGCTTAACAAGCTTTACGTTCCTCTAATTGGTGTTTTGCCCTAGTCTGATACTAGACCATACATGCAGTCGGCTGGCAACCAAAGAAAAGCACAGAGAAGTATAACAGCTTTAAAAGCTATTAGATACTTTGTTTTGTCACAATTAAAATGTCTCACAAAGCAATGTGTCTGCCAGTGTTTAAAGCCATTAGCTCCTCAGGTGGACACTTTTCCCTAGTGTCTGTGAGACAGTACTGTGCTTTACTGCATTTAAAGCTGTAAATGACTTTGTATTCCTGCACTTCTTTTCTCTACATCCAGAATACATGGAGCTGTTAAAGTACCATGTATTACAATTAGTTACAATGTAGTCTCTTATATTAACATTTAGTTGATATATAATCACTGGCATTCTATGATTCACATTAAAGTTCCTGTTTTTCTGTGTTTTTTCCATAATAAACTTAGCTGTGGATCTGGAGCTTACTTCATAATTTTTTGTTTTCATCTATTTGCTGTTCCTAAACATAACTTGGAAAATATTTATAAACAAAGTGGATGCAGTAATATTCAAAAATTTAACTTATAAAGATAAGAATATAAATCAGATATCTATGACAACAAATAAGACATTCAAGAGTGAAGGAATGTGAAACACTTCTGGCAAGAAATACCGCATTAAAAAATTAAGTTAGTAACTCCCATACTTACTAACTTATACAATTACTGTATTTTAGTGTTTTCAAAAAGAAGCACTGGCATTTCTAAATTATAATCTAGAAAAATGGCAATGAAATTATCATTTAATGCAATTTAAATTGTACAAAAATCTATTATACAAAATATATGAAGCATATAGCAAGACTACAAGTCATCACTCATACATTTCAGGGTTTATTGCAAATACTAAAATACTTACCAATGAGTATTTTATGGAACACTTTAGTTAACAACAAAGCTGGAAGGTGAGGCATTAGACCGAGTTCCCATCTGCCTTAGTTGGTGGTAGCACAGGTAGATGTTAAAGATCCCACAGCAATTATCAAAAAGAGTAGGGGTCCTTTAGTTATACACAAAAATAAGTCTTATTTACAACATATTTTCATATTTACAAGTATTTACATATGTACAGATATATAAATATACAAATCTCTCTACATGTATTCATAATTTCCTTTACAATCATACTAAATTTTCATCCCTACTAGACCCACACGCGTTTTTCTATAAGTATCTGATTTTAATTAATATTGTTGCTAAAATCCATTTACCATTAAACATAATTTCATTTATTCTTTCATTCCATATAAGCCATATAAATATAAGATAAAATAACTTTTTATCTATTCTTTTAACATATTCTTTACATCTATTCTTATAATATCCATATTTAATTACAAGCAGGTTGATTTTATCCATTTCTTTTATATCTTTGAGAAAGTCTTCTTGACTTTGTTCCCCCATAAATATTTTACACTCATTTACTTTTCAAAAACATGTCTTCTTCTTCTAGACAATGTAAACGTATTCTATCACTTTTCTTTTTATACGGCATATTTCATGGAACTGCTAATTTATCCATTACCTATCTCCATAAAGAATCTTGACATTCTATTTTCTGATCACTCCATTTGATTCTTACTTTTACAACTTTAATTTTTCATAGGTTCATAGGTTAGTACTAGGCTAATGGCCCTGCAGACAATGCAAGCCTAGCCCAAGAATATCCCAATCATCTGGCTGCCAGATGTTTGTTCCTTGTGCCGCTATCGAACAAAGCTATTGAAGTGATCCCTGGGGTGAATTTCCTATTACCCATCCACTAGTCAAGATTTTTCTTGAAGAGAGCTAATGAGGTGCTTTGGTTGACGTGAATGGGAAGTTTATTCCAGAGTATGGGAAGTCTCTGGGTTAGGAACCTGTCCCTCCAACAGGTTCTGTTTAATGTGGTGATGAGGTTGATGTATTTGGAGAGTGCGGCACAGAGGGATCGCGACTTTTTTAGATGAGGCATGTCTAGCAATACTGGGTCAGACATGGCTTTGTATGTCAAGCAGAGATCACCTCTAAATACGCGATATGAGACAGAGTAAAGCTGGAGATTTTTTTAATCTTTCTGTATAAGGCATGTGTTTGAGTCCTAAGACCCTCTTTGTGAGGAACTTTTGTGGGTTCTCCAACTGTTGGAGGTGTCTAATGCGGTACATGCCAAATGAGGCATTGTACTCTATAACGGGTCTAATGAGGGATGAGTATAGAGGGATTATGACTTCTTTCTTCCTGGATGAGAAACCTTTTGTAATGAGATGTGCCATGTAGAATGACTTTCTAATGACAGTGGGAAAATGGTTGTCAAAGGAGAGGTTGCTATCTACCTGTGTCCCTAGATCTCTTATCACACCTTTGGAGTTAAATGGGTTACCATCAATATTGTAGTTTGTGGACACTGTGTTTTTTCTGAAAGGAATGACGATGCACTTTTTATCATTGAGCCTAAGGCCATGGTTTTGGCACTAGCTGTTGGTCTCAGTGAGCCCTTTTTGTAGGATGTCTACATCACCTTGAGAATCAATAATAGCTCCCAGTTTGCAGTCATCCACAAATTTGGTTACCTAGAGTCCCTCTGTGTTGGCTTGAACTTCAGAGAAATAGATGCCAAACAGGAGAGGATCCAGAACAGACACCTGTGGGACTCACACTTGTAACTGCCCTGTAGTCAGATTTGGAGTCTGCTACTTTCACCATGTGGGTTCTGTCAGTGAGCCAGTTGGTGACCCATCTTGTGACGTAGGAGTTAATGCCCACATTAGTGAGTCATTCAATGATTCCATAGTGGGGGATGGTGTCGAAGGCTTTGGCTAGATTAAGGTAGGCTGTGTGGACAGCCTTGCCTTCATCCACTGCTCTGGTGACAGATTTGAAGAAGTCTATCAGATTGAGCAGACATGATCTGCCCTTCACCAATCCAAACTGTGTGGGGTCCAGGGTTTGAAGGTTCCCTATATCCTTATTTATAAGATCTGTAATGATGTGCTCCATATCCTTACAGATCAGGTTCATCAGGCTGATGGGGCGGTAGTTACCAGGGTCAGTAGTCGCTCCCCTTTGTGGAGTGGGATGATTGTAGCAGTGCGCCATTCAGTGGGAACAAAGCCTGAAATGAGACTGTAGTTGAACAGGGCACTCAGGTGTGGTGCCAGTTCCTTTTGTAAATCATGTAGGACACATCCAGGTATATTATCTGGCCTCATGGAAGCTGTATTCTTATAGGTTCATAGGTTCATAGACTGATACTAGGCTATCTGCCCTAGGGCATTTATAAGCCTAGCTAGAGTGTGTTTGGCTTTTGCCACCCTTTTAGATTAGTTGACTGTGCCTCTGTATAGTAGGTCACAGAAGATAGCCCTTTTGAGGTTAGTTTACTGTGCCTCTGTCTAGTAGGGACACAGAAGAGATCCCAGGGGTAAACCTATGATCTCCCATCCACTCGTCAAGATTTCTCTTGAAGAGGGTCATTGAGGGACTCTGCCAAACATGGATTGGGATTTTGTTCCAGAGTGAGGGGAGCCTCTGGGTTATGAATCTGTCCCTCCAGCATGTCCTATTTATTTCTGTGCTGAGGTTTAAGTCCCTGGAGCATGTAGCTCTAAGGTATTTGGATTTCCTGAGGTGGAGCATGTCCATTAATTCTGGGTTGGACATGGCTTTATACGTCAGGCACAGATCGCCCCTGAGTAGGCGGTAAGCAACTGAGTAGAGCTGGAGTTTCTTTAGCCTAACTGCGTAGGGCATCTGTTTGAGTCCCTTGATCATCTTGGTGAGGTACTTTTGGGGTCTTTCCAGTTGCTGCAGGTGTCGGGTAAGGTACATCCCAAATGGGGCATTGTATTCAATTATGGGCCTGATGAGTGATGAGTAGAGGGGCACAATGACCTCTCTTGATATAGATGTGAACCCTTTTGTGATAAGGTGGGCTATATACAAGGTCTTTCTAACCACTTTGGCAATGTGATTGTCAAAGGAGAGATTGCTATCTACTTGGGTCCCCAAATCCCTAATTACTTCTTCCATACTTAATGGATTACCACCTATGTGGTAATTTGTGGGCACTTTGTTTTTCCCAAAGGGGATGACTATGCACTTTTTGGCATTTAGCTTTAGGCCATGGCTCTGGCACCAGTTATCTGTCTCTGTGAGACCCTTTTGGAGGATGCTTGTGTCAGTCGGCGAGTCGATTATGGCACCCAGTTTGCAGTCATCTGTGAACTTGGTCAGCCATAGTCCTCCCATGTTAGCCTGTACCTCAGAGAAATATATACCAAACAAGAGAGGTCCCAGGACTGAGCCTTGTGGGATGCCACTTGTAACTGGTTTAGAGTCTGACATGGCACCTGCAATTCTGACCATGTGGGTTCTATCCCTGAGCCAGTTTGCAACCCATCTTGTGACATAGGGGTTGATATTTAAGCTGGTGAGCTTATTTATGATGCCCGAGTGGGGTATTGTGTCGAAGGCTTTTGCCAGGTCCAGGTAGGCTGTGTGGACTACCTTCCCTTCATCTATGGCCTTGGTGACTGTTTCAAAGAAGTCGACCAGGTTCAAGAGGCAAGATCTGCCCTTAACAAAGCCGAATTGGGTAGGATCCAGTGTTTGGAGTTTCCCAATGTCTTTGTTTATGAGTTTCATGATGATACACTCCATAGCTTTGCAGACCAGGCTAGTCAGGCTTATAGGGCGATAGTTTCCGGGGTCCGTTGTGGCACCACCTTTGTGGAGTGGGACCACTGTTGCTGTACGCCATTCCTTGGGTACATATCCTGTAGTAAGGCTGAGATTGAGCAGTAACTTTATGTGAGGGTTCAGTTCTTCTTGGAGTTCATGTAAGACACAGCCCGGGACACTGTCTGGTCCCATTGATGCTGTGTTTTTTGCTTTGGAGAGGGCAGCTCTCATCTGTGATGTCAGGGAGGCTACACTCTGTTGGGATAGACATTTGCACTGAACTTGTCTGCCAGGATGTTGGCAATGTCTGTGGGTTCAGTGTATTTTTTGTCATTTTGAACTAACTCAGAGCATATCTGGGAGTTGCCATCCAGGTTCCTGACATAACTAAAGAAGGCCTTGTGATTATCTTTAGCATCTTGTGCAATTTTTCTTTCGAAGCTGGCCTTAGATGATTTTATGAGGGATCGTAGTTTCTTGCTAGTACTGATCAGAGATGCCTTCCCTTTTTGGGATTTTGCTTTATCATGTAGTAGCTTCCTCCTTTTGTTGTATAGCTTATTTATGGCTGTGGTCCACCAGACAGGTCTTCTGCCTTTGGAGGAATGAGTCTTGGTTTTATTTGGGATAGCATGATCCATGCATTCCTGTAGGTGTCCATAGAAAGCGTTTGTAAAAGATTCTGCGGTTTGGGCCATATTTTCCACTGGCCCGGGGACTTTGAAGGATTCCACCTTGTTTTGAGAAGTGTGAAGTTTGCTTTTGAGAAGTTCTTCACCGTAGTTTCCTTGGCTGGGGGTGAGGATGGGATATGGATGTCCAGTGAGATTAATTTATGGTCAGATCTTACCAATGAAGGGTATACCTCTGGTATGGAACATAGAGTCCCATGTTGGTGATGATCAGGTCCAATATGTTTCCCCCTCTTGTGGGAGTGGTGACCAGTTGTTCCATAGCATTTGAGTTTATAAATTCTAGGAACCATTGGGCGAGGGTGTTGGGGCTTGAGTAGTGCTCCCAGTCTATGTTTGGGTAGTTAAAGTCACCCAATATAATGGTGTTTGGAGAGACCTTCATATTCTCCAGTGTTCTCAGGAAAGCCGAGTGGGGTTCCTGAGTTTGGGAGGGTGGTCTGTAGCAGGCTACAAACTGAAAGGCAGTTTTGCCCACTGTTAGTTGCACATGAATGGTCTCCGATGCTTTATGCAGTGCCACTAACCTGGAGGTGTGGGTATCTTTGATGAATATGGATACTCCCCCTCCTTTTGTGGTTCAGTCTGAATTTTGGGGCCAAAAAGCATGGTATGAGGTATAACCTGGTAGTGCTGGGGTGCTCTCGGGAGCCTTGAACCAGGTTTCTGTTACTGCACAAATATGGATATTCTCCATACTGAGGAGAGCCTCGAGTGCGTGCATCTTGAGGTTTAGACTTCTGGCGTTGAGCAGCATTACCCTTAGTTTCTTTTTCTTTGTGTTGTCTATGGAGGTGGGTTTGTCTTTTGAGCCTTGCCTAAAAAAGGCACTATGGGGGTGGCAACAGCCTTAGCCAGTATTCGAAAGCCCAGGGGTGACAGGTGCAAGCCGTCCCTAGCGAAGCAATGTGGCTTGTCGAGCATGTCATCCCAGGCTGACAGACACTGGATCCCCTTTGAATGACACCAATACTTTAGCCAATTGTTAAAATTGATCATTTTGTCTTTACACTGTGGCATCATTCTTGGTGAGGGTAAGATGCTACTCAAGGTCAGGGTCATACCGGCCTGGGCTACATGATCAGAGAGCTCCTCTATGTCTCTTTTCATGTAGTCCAGGGAGGTAGGTCTCAGGTCATTCACACCAGTATGGACAATGATGGAGTCATATTTGTACTTGCTTTGGAGTGACCTGAGTGCTTGTGTTATGTGGCAGATCCTGGCACCCAACAGGCAGCTTACAGTGACCTTCTCCTTGTTCAGCCTGGTGAGTGGGACGTCAGTGTGTCTGACAATAGAGTCACCTATTACAAGTGTATTAGGTGTGTTGTTTAGCCTTAAGGGCTGTGACTGTGTGGCACATTGACTTTGTAAACTATGTGATACGTGGGTATTGTTGTGGGGTAGTGGTTGCTTGGAGGTCTCTGCTGCTTGGGCAGATTTTTATTTAGAGCCTCCGAGTATGTTTTTGTGTGTTTATGTGTTTGATTTTCTGTTGCAATAGGTCTATGTCAGACTGGATTTGTGGTGTGTGTGGTTACCTTCTCCTCCTGACTGACTGCGCCAGTATTGGGTTCGAGAGCTCAGCCTCCAGTTTGGCTATATAGTTGCATCTCTCACATATATTTGAGCTTGTTGGGAGGAGGAGAGGGTGGACTGTGTACATAAGGCAGTTGTAACATTGCCTCAAGATTCCCAGATACACCAGCTGGACTGGAGAGTAAACCCGAAACTGACTTTTGGACATGATAGAATAGTATAAGGAACTACTTTTTGACTGATCAAAAAGGACCAATAGGGAGCCAAGTACTTAAAAGGAGTATAAGAGGGTGTAGTTCTTTAGTTTATTAGTGCTTACTTATAAGATTACTTATACGAGCAACTGCAGGGCTTTAGAATGAAAATAGAGTGCTTACTTTGAGATTTAGAACAGTTCTAAGGGAAAAAGTGAAGAGCAGACTTTGTGGAGCTGGGAATAGTTTAAACCAGTTTAAGCGGTGCTGCCCGATGCTGCTCTATGCGCAAAATCGTGCAAAACCACACAAATACGGGTTCTAAAGCAGGGAAACTGAAAGAGATAGGAAATGACCCAGAACGGTCAATAAGCTACTAGTTTCAGGGCTGAGACCACTCCTCCAGGGACAGATAGGCTGCTCAAAGCTCCCCACTCTCACTGGTGAACAGAGAAGCTTCCTCCTATCCAAGTAAGGATATGGGCAACACAGGAAACTATATCACAGTCCGGAATTCAGCAAAACCTGAAATCTGGACTAATCTAGTTCAGCAAAGGAGGGAAAAGAGAATTTTTTTTTTTTGTTTTTTTTCTTGACTTTGGTCAGTGCAGTTTCTACTTGTGCAGTCGTGATAATAGGTATTTGGCATTACTCGGATATTGGGATGGGCCATTTAGGGGGTGAAGGGGGGTAGAGTTTACACTAAACCTGTCTGCCAAGATACCGGCAATATCAGTTGGTTCAGTATAAGTGCTGCCGTTGTGCAGTAGCTCGGAGCAAATCTGCACATTGGTATGTAGATTCTTGACATAACTATAGAATGTAAGTCACAAAGGAAGCGGAGTACAGCAGAAGTAAGAACAAAACTCCAAATTTAATTCCAAGAATGTGCACTTATAACATACGGATGAGCACTTTCACCATTACAGCTTCTTCAGATCCTTGTATAAAAGTCACAGTAGACCTCCCCTTATATAAGCAGCTCAATTAATCAATTAAAACAATTTAAACAATTGGCTTTACCAGAAAGGCTCATCCAGACTCTGCTACACTTTGCTGTGAAGGAAAGGTTAGTTTGCTGTTATTTTTTGTATTTCTGTATTGCCTTTCTATATTTTGAATACTGTAGTTTGTTTTCTTTACCTTGTGTTTTGCTTGCATTCTGTTTAACAGCATATTAAAACTTCAAAAGAGACCACAGCTCTCTCTGTTCTGAGTCTTTCTAGTTGCCCGCCTCTTATGTTAATCTGACCATATATCTCATTTCTCTCTACTTTCACTGGCTTATGTGAGTAATCACAAAACCATCACTTTTGAAATCCCACCTCTTCAATTATTTAAATTTATTGGCCATCCTACAGTATTTCATAGTACCAAAATACAAAAGTAACCACCCCTTTCAGTCCATCTTGCTGTTTTAAAAATAGTAACTCTCCACTAAACCTTAACTTTTTAAACAGGTAAAACTCAAGTTACCTACTTTCATATCTAACTTCTCTAGTGCACACTGCAGAGTGCATTCTTTTCAATCTTACCTTTAAGCATCCCTGTTAATAGCACTTTCTCTAATACCTAAAAAGATCATCTCTACTTGACTCCAAGTAGACTTTTCTATCTGTTAAACCTAGCACTTGCTCCTACAGTACTTATTACCTTGATACGGCACTCTTATAGATAGCACCCCAAAAGGCAAACCCCCATTTCTCGGTCACCACGCCCCGGAATCTCTTTTAAAGTTTTTGTCTAGTCCTTCTAGCATGTCGAGGGATCAGTTGCTAGTGTCCTCTCCTGCTCAGCTGGTGAACAATATTGAGGCAATGTTACAATCGCCTCATGTACACAGACAACCCTCTCCTCCTCCCACAAAACACAAATACATGCGAGAGATGCAACTATACGGCCAAACTGGAGGCTGAGCTCTCTCAACATAGGACTGGCAAGACCAGTCAGGAGGAGAAGGTTACCACACACACTATAGACCCAGTCTCACATAGTACCATCACAACCTCAAATCATACACATAAACACACAAAGACATACTCTGATCAAAAATCTACCAAAACAGCAGAGGCCACCAAAGCAGACACCCAAACAACCACCACCTCAGAACACAACACCTGCAACACATAGACCTCACAGTCAGAGTGTCAAACAGTCACAGCCCTTAAGGCCAAACACAATGCCAGACACACTAGTCATTGGTGACTCCATAGTCAGACACACTGACGTCCCGCCACCAGACTGAGTAAGGAGAAGGTCACAGTAAGCTGCCTGAGAATCCGCCACATAACGCAAGCACTCAGGTCTCTCAACAGCAGGTACAAATATGACTCAGTCATTGTCCACGCTGGTGTAAACGACCTGAGTGACTACATGAAAAGAGACATTGAGGAGCTCTCTGATTATGTAGCCCAGGCAGGTATGACCCTGACCTTGAGCAGTATCCTACCTTCACCAAGAATGATGCCACAATACAGAGATAAGATGATCAGCTTTAACAATTGGCTTAAACTCTGGTGTCATTCAAAGGGGATCCAATGTCTGTCTGCCTGGGATGACATGCTGGAGAAGCCACGCTAAGGGACGGCTTGCACCTGTCACCCCTGGGATTCTGGATATTGGCAAAGGCTCTTGCCACCCCATAGTGCCTTTTAGGCAAGGCTCAAATTCTAAACCTACCACCCTAGAACACAAAAAGGAAAAACTAAGGGTAATGCTGCTCAATGCCAGAAGTCTAAATCTCAAAATGCACGCACTGAGGCCCTTCTCAGTATGGAGAACATCGATGTCTGTGCAGTGACAGAAACCTGGTTCAAGGCTCCTGAGAGCACCCCAGCACTATCAGGTTTTACCTCTTATCATGCTCCGCCCCAAAATCCGGACAATACCAAGAAAGGAGGGGGTATCCATATTCATCAAAGACACCCACACCTCAAGACTGGTGGCAACGCGATGCATCGGAGACCATCAAGGTGCAATTAACCATAGGCAAGACTGCTCTGCAAATTGTAGCATGTTACAGGCCACCCTCACAAACTCAGGAACCTCACATGGCCTTCCTGAAAACACTAGAGGGGATAAATGTATCACCAAACACCATCATACTAGGTGACTTCAATTACCCTAATATAGACTGGGAACACTACTCAAGCCCAAACACCCTAGCCCAAAAGTTCCTGGAATTCATAAACTCAAATGCCATGGAACAACTAGTCACCATCCCCACAAGAGGAGAAAACATACTTGATCTCATCATCACGAACATGGGAGCACAATGTTCAACACCGAAGTATACCCCTCACTGGTGAGATCAGATCACAAACTAATCTCGCTGGAGGTCCTCATCCCACCCCACCTGAAATAAAAAGACCACAGTAAAGAACTACTTCACACTTCTAAAGACTAGTGTGGTCTCCTTTAAGGCCCCGAGCCGACGGAAAACAGTACTCAAGCCGCTGAATCACTTACAAATGCCTTCTACCAGCACCTGCAGGACTGCATGGATAAGGCAATCCCAAGCAAAACAAAGACTCTCCACTCTGGTGGACCCCAGCCATAAACAAACTCTACAACAAAAGGAGGAAGCTACTACAAGATAGAGCAAAATCCTTAAAAGGTAAGACACCCTTGATCACTATAAGTAAAAACTAAGAGCTCTCATAAAATCATCCAAAGCAAATTTTGAGAGAAAATAGCTAAAGACTCAAAAGACAATCATAAGGCCTTCTTTAGCTAAGAAACCTGGGAGGAAACTCCCAGATATGCTCAGAACTAGTTCAAAATGATGTGAAGATTACTGATCCTACAGACATTGCCAACATACTGGCTGACAGGTTCAGTGCAAACTTCAAAAGGAGAATTGCAGCCCCCAAACATCTCCAAAGTGAGAACTGCTCTCTCCAAAGCAAAAACACAGCATCCATGGGACCTGATGGTGTTCCCGGCTGTGTGCTCCACTTAACTCAACGAGGAATTAAACCCACAGCTAGGACAGCTGTTTAATCATAGTCTTACCTCTGTGCAACTGTGGTCCCACTTCACATGCCTCCACCGACCCTGAAATTACCGCCCATTAGCTTGACAAGCCTTATCTGCAAAGCCATGGAGAGGATCATAATGGACCTCATAAATAAAGACATAGGGAATTTGCAGACTTTGGATCCATCCCAGTTTGGCTTTGTCAAAGGCAGATCATGCCTTCTAAACTTGGTTGACTTTTTCAAACAGTCACCAAAGCCATTGATGAGGGAAAGGCAGTCCATACAGCCTACCTCGATCTGGAAGGCCTTTGATACAATACCCCACTCGGGTATCATTGAAAAACTCATCAGCTTAAATGTTAACCCATCACAAGATGGGTTGCAAACTGGCTGAGTGACAGAACCCACAGGGTCAGAGTTGCTGGCGCCATGTCAGACTCAAAGCCTGTCACAAGTGGTGTACCACAGGGCTCAGTCCTGGGCCCACTCTTGTTTGGCATCTACTTTTCAGTACAAGCAAACACAGGAGGGTTATGGCTGACAAAGTTTGCAGATGACTGCAAACTGGGCCATAGAAAACACATCTGACACAGATATCCTTCAGAAGGGTCTCACAGAAATGGATAACTGGTGCCAGAGCCATGGCCTAAAGTTAAATGCCAAAAATGCATAGTCATACCAAAACAAGGTTACCCCTAGCTACCAAATAGGTGGCAATCCACTGAGTACAGAAGACGTTATCAGGGACCTGGGGACCCAGGTTGATAGTAGTCTGTCATTCGACACCCATGTAGCTAAAGTAGTTAGGAAGACCTTCTACATTGCCCACCTTATCATGAAGGGATTCTCATCTAGATCAAGGGAGGTCATAGTCTCCCTATACTCATCACTCATCAGACCAATGATTGAGTACAATGCCCCATTCAGAATGTATCTGACCCGACACTTGCAGCAGCTGGAAAGGCCACAAAAGTTCCTCACCAAAAGGATAAAGGGTCTCAAACATCTGTCCTATGCTGCCCGACTGAAAGAACTCCAGCTCTATTCAGTTGCTCAGAGGTGACCTTTGCCTAACATACAAGGCCATGTCAAACCCAGATTTGATGAATATGCTTCACCTCAAAAAATCTAGATCCGTCAGAGCCACAAGGGCGGGAGACTTAAACCTCGGCTATTAATAGGACGTGCTGGAGGGATAGATTCATCACCCAAAGACTCCTATGCTGTGGAATAAATATATGTGAGGCAGAGCACCTCGCTGGCCTTGTTCAAGAGAAATCTTGACCAATGGATGGGAGATCGCAGATATACCCCAGGGATTACCTCAGTGTCACTGCTCAACAGAGGCGCAGCAAAATAATGGGTATAGTTCCCCATACTAAAGGGGTGGCAGATAGCCTAGTATGAACCTATGAACCTATGAACCTAAAAGCAATGCTGGATAATTTAAAGAACTCTCCCATATATAAACATGTTAATGTAAAGTAAGACAAAAATATATAAAACTTGCATAGTAACCTAAAAACATGTAAATAAACATTCTGATAAGTTAATATTGATAAAATACATAATCAAGAACATATACAAATAAATGATAGTTCATTTTATGTGCCTGCGTTGTCTCAGCTTAGGTTTTATAGAAGCTCTATCATTCAACCCATGCCCCCTATCAGCTTTCAAATGAATGATCCAGTCAGTCTCCTTAGATTCAGTAAGATTCATAGTATTACCACCCCTTATTCACAACAATTATCTCTAGGACCCGGAACAAGAAAGTATGATCATTGTCATTGGAGGTTATATGTTTTGCTAAGGCATTGTGTAAAGTGCCCTTTCTCATGTGGTAAATATGCTCTCTCATTCTATCCCTTAACGGCCGGTTAGTTTTACCAACATAGAAACTTGGGCATGCCTGACAAGTAGCTAAATACACCACATTAGGTGTCATACAATCTGCATCTGCCTTGATGGAGAAAATGGTGTGTAAATCCGGGTGTATAAACACCTCACTGCTATCAATAAATGAACAGAAGTTGCAGTGACCACAGGGTTTAGTGTGACCAGTGTTCTTCATAATCCTATCATGTCTGGGGTGACAAAGCAATCGCTTTATGTTGCTCTTATTCCGAAATAGGAAACTTGGTGTCTCCCCCACAATGCGTTTCAAGTCATCATTAACCAGGAGAATATCCCAATGTTTGCTAATAATTTCCTTTAACTGATATTGATCAGAAGTATACAGAGTAGAAAATTTAATAGATCTATTTAACATATGATCTCCAACGGTTTGATCTTGGACCCTGGGTCCAAAGTATGGTGCACCTGAAGTGGTGCGTGACATGTATGCTTCCTCCATGTATGGTATAATCTCATTATCCTTGTATCCTGGTCAGTAATCTATTTCTCAGATTGTCTAATTCTGAGATAAATCCCTGTTCAGTGGGGTTCAATCTCGAGGCTCTAATGGCTTGTCCTTTCATTATATTCTTAAAAACAAATTGTGGGTGCATACTAGACCTTAATAACAAGGAATTGCAGTAACATGCCTTGCGATAGACCCGTATTTATCATATCATCTGTTAATCTCTCAATATATAGGTCTAAAAAATCAATTCTATGTGTGGAATAGTTCATGGTAAAAGTAAGGAATGTAGTTAAATCATTCATAATGGATAGCATTGATTCCAGCTGTTCTGATGTTCCATTCCAAAGAACAAAAAGGTCATCAACAAACCTTCTGTAGAACACCACATGTTCACAGAAAAGTGCATTCTTAAATAAAACATGTTCCTCCCAATATGCAAGGAACATGTTGGTGTAGCTATTTGCACATGGAGTGCCCATAGCTACGCCATCACGCTGTTTATAGATCTGGTCTTGGAACATGAATAAGTTGTTCTCAAAGACCAGTTCTAAAAATGAACTATGAGGTCTATCAATACTGCAGTGTAAGTACTGTGTGCTTTCAGATAATTTAACACATAATCAAGTCCTATATCATTAGGTATTACAGTAAATAGGGATTGAATGTCAAAAGTCACAAAAGTACAACTAGAGATTCTATCATGGTGTCCAATACATTCATACAGATCAATCAAAGATTGCTTGGAATCCTTCAAGACTGTAACATTGTCATTCAATACACATATCAGATGTTTCTCCACAAAAACTGAAAGGTGTTCAGTTACCCATCCACGGCCAGAAACTATGGGTCTCATGGGTGGGTTCTTCATATTTTGTGTACCTTGGGAGACCTTGTATAATCGGTATAGTGGGTGTATAAATCATAAGGTATCCATATAGCTCCTTATTTATTAAATTACTTCTAAGAATATCATAAAGCGTGTCATGAATATATCTGACAACAGAGTGAACCTGTTCCATGGAAGTAGGTTCATAGAACCTGTCCTGTAACATGGAGGACATAGCCTCCGTATAAAATGACATATCCAATACTACAACTTTCCCACCTTTATCAGCTGGTCTAATTATAATGGTAGGATCATTCTGCAATTTCCTCAGACACTGACGTTCCGAAAGCTCAAGTTATCCCGCCTCTTCTGTTTTTGGGGTCCCAGTTGAGTATTATAGTAACTATACAATTCCTCCTCTGTTAACTTAAGGAATGCTTCAACTAATGGGTGGTGAGTTGGTACAAAATCACTTAAATTCTTAAAAGCAAACTTCCTGCTCTGTGCTGATTCTTTCTCAGAATCATTATAAATGAATCTAAGCATTACATTACTACAAAAAAGTTTTAAGTCCACCATTGTATCAGTCAATTTGCTCTGGCTTTTAGGAATAAAATTCAAACCTTTGTTTAATAAACTGGTATCATCATTTGTTAGAGTAATGTGGGACAAATTATAGATTAACGCTTGTTGTTCCACATTCTCTTTAAAGTCTGATGGGGCATAAATCCCCTGATAATTTCCTCTTCTGTCTGCCCCTGCTCATGGAGCGAGGTCTGCGAGGAGCTTTCTCCATGCGCACTGGCAGAGGAAAAGTCAAATCCAAACTTGAGAGCTTGCTGGAATCAGTCAAAGTAGTAGTTTTCTTAGGTTTAATAACAGGCTCTGATCCTTCTTTTGTAGAAACAGGTCTATTCTTAACCACATGTACTTCAGGATATAAGTTGTTTCTAGTACATGTACTGGGATGTACAATATGAATAACATCCACAGAGTCCTTGCAATTGCCTGTGGTAGTCCCAGCGACAGGTGGTATTTCTTCCAAAATACATGCATCATTACTGATGGTGACCCCCCCAGTACAAACTTGGGCAGAGTCCATCTCCACAGGAGTAATGCTGTTATGTCCATTCAGTTCAACACCCACATTCATGTTGTTTGTTACACTATTACTTGTAACATCGTTGATAAAATTAAAGTGTGTAGATTCCTTTACTTTCCTAGGAGGCATGGGGGTAGAAGGATCCCTATGCATCTGAGACATTGTAGAGATGTGTATTGAATTACAATGTTACAGTCTTGAAGGATTCCAAGCAATTTTTGATTGATCTGTATGAATGTATTGGACACCATGATAGAATCTCTAGTTGTACTTTTGTGACTTTTGACATTCAATCCCTATTTACTGTAATACCTAATGATATAGGACTTGATTATGTGTTAAATTATCTGAAAGCACACAGTACTTACACTGCAGTATTGATAGACCTCATAGTTCATTTTTTAGAACTGGTCTTGGAGAACAACTTATTCATGTTCCAAGACCAGATCTATAAACAGCGTGATGGCGTAGCTATGGGCACTCCATGTGCAAATAGCTACGCCAACATGTTCCTTGCATATTGGGAGGAACATGTTTTATTTAACAATGCACTTTTCAGTGAACTTGTGGTGTTCTACAGAAGGTTTGTTGATGACATTTTTGTTCTTTGGAATGGAACATCAGATCAGCTGGAATCAATGATATCCATTATGAATGATTTAACTACATTCCTTACTTTTACCATGAACTATTCCACACATAGAATTGATTTTTTAGACCTATATATTGAGAGATTAACAGATGATATGATAAATATGGGGGTCTATCGCAAGGCATGTTACTGCAATTCCTTGTTATTAAGGTCTAGTATGCACCCACAATTTGTTTTTAAGAATATAATGAAAGGACAGGCCATTAGAGCCTCGAGATTGAACCCCACTGAAAAGGGATTTATCTCAGAATTAGACAATCTGAGAAATAGATTACTGACCCGGTAATACAAGGATAATGAGATTATACCATACATGGAGGAAGCATACATGTCACGCACCACTTCAGGTGCACCATACTTTGGACCCAGGGTCCAAGATCAAACCGTTGGAGATCATATGTTAAATAGATCTATTAAATTTTCTACTCTGTATACTTCTGATTAATATCAGTTAAAGGAAATTATTAGCAAACATTGGGATATTCTCCTGGTTGATGATGACTTGAAACGCATTGTGGGGGAGACACCAAGTTTCCTATTTCAGAATAAGAGCAACCTAAAGCGATTGCTTTGTCACCCCAGACATGATAGGATTATGAAGAACACTGGTCACACTAAACCCTGTGGTCACTGCAACTTCTGTTCATTTATTGATAGCAGTGAGGTGTTTATACACCCGGATTTACACACCATTTTCTCCATCAAGGCAGATGCAGATTGTATGACACCTAATGTGGTGTATTTAGCTACTTGTCAGGCATGCCCAAGTTTCTATGTTGGTAAAACTAACCGGCCGTTAAGGGATAGAATGAGAGAGCATATTTACCACATGAGAAAGGGCACTTTACACAATGCCTTAGCAAAACATATAACCGCCAATGACAATGTTCATACTTTCTTGTTCCGGGTCCTAGAGATAATTGTTGTGAATAAGAGGGGTGGTAATACTATGAATCTTACTGAATCTAAGGAGACTGACTGGATCATTCATTTGAAAGCTGATAGGGGGCATGGGTTGAATGATAGAGTTTCTATAAAACCTAAGCTGAGACAACGCAGGCACATAAAATGAATTATCATTTATTTGTATATGTTCTTGATTATGTATTTTATCAATATTAACTTATCAGAATGTTTACTTACATGTTTTTAGGTCACTATGCAAGTTTTATATATTTTTGTCTTACTTTACATTAACATGTTTATATATGGGAGAGTTCTTTAAATTCTCCAGCATTGCTTTTAATTGTTTAAATTGTTTTAATTGATTAATTGAGCTGCTTATATAAGGGGAGGTCTACTGTGACTTTTATACAAAGATCTGAAGAAGCTGTAATGGTGAAAGCTCTCATCCGTATGTTATAAGTGCACATTCTTGGAATTAAATTTGGAGTTTTATTCTTACTTCTGCTGTACTCCGCTTCCTTTGTGACTTACATTATATCTACCTCACGGAACTACAGCGTTTGCTTGCTGAGCAGTGGATTTTACTTTACTTTATTTTTTATTCATAACTATAGAATGCCTTGTGGTTGTCCTTAGTATCTGTAGCAATTTTGTTTTCGTAACTAGCAGATTTTCCCATTGTTTTACATAGTAATGTTTTTATATTACATTGTTATACCCTACTTTTCTTTTTCTTTGTCATCAATTTTTATTTTCCACAAAAATACTTCTTCCTTGGTAACATTTTAGTCTTTCATTTATACACTCTTTCTTTTCACCTCTTATTACCATACCTACATTTCTACAGTTTTATTACTAATCTCTCATATTTTTCATTTATCCACTTTAACACTTTGTACACATTTAATAAAGCAGCATTTATCACTGGGATAAGTCATCCTAAACCTCCTTATTCCTTATTTACAAAACTCCTCTTTTTACTGAGTTTAATCTAGAACTTCATATAAAAGAGAAAATATCTGAAATAATTCCTTTTTAAATACAGTTGGCAGCATAAATACACTTGCTAAGTCTGCTATTTTTCCCATCAGTACTGGATTTATCAAATAAGCTTTTTTATGAAAGATAATTTACATGTTCTCATATAGGTTTGTAGATTAGTAGTAGCCTAACTGCCCTTGTGGCCCATTTAAAGCCTAGCCAGTCACCCCATGTGAGAATCAAACCTTGTATCTTGTGTCTGAAAGGTAAACACCTTAACCATTATGCCAAATAAGAATGTCTATTGTTTTTCACATTAAATTCGACTTACACCTTTATTCCCAAATTTTATACCTTATACAGAAATTTCATTCATTACAGAAATATATCCTCTAGCTTTACTGCGTCACCTAAAGCTTTACTTTTATCTTTATTTAAAGCAATCCCTATCCCCTCTAGACACTCATTTGGGTAAATTTTTACTTTTGTTACCCAAATTTAGTTTTTTGCAATTATTATATTGTCATCTGCACAACTTAACAAAACTGGAATTCTTAACCCCACCTCCTTCATTTTGTAATTTATTTCACATAATATCATATTCATAGCTAAGGGAAAGAGTATACAACTCACTGGACATCCCTGTCTTACACCACTCTCCATATGTACCTCTTGGCTTAACCAGACATTTACAAGTATTTTTACTTTATTATTACTACACACTGACATTCCTAACTTTCTCACTTATATTAAATTCTTTTTTTAATACGCATAAGACTGCATGCCCATTTGTGTCACTAATTAAGGTCTCCTATCATGATTTTCACTTCTTGTTTTCTATTCATAATATCATCCAGAACTTCTCTATCATTAATAATTCTTGGCAACTCTTCCATTTATACAATATATACTATCTTCCATAATATTTTCCATTTTAGTCTCAAGTCTCTTTTGTATTATTTTCATAAAGATCTTATAATCATTATTATTCAATACCATCGGTCTCCATTTTTTAACGGTCTTCTGTCTTCCTTCTTCCATATGAGTAAGCATCCTGCTACATCATTTTTAATATATAAAACCTTCATTTAACCATTCATTCAAAATATTTATATCTCTATGTATATATATATATATATATATATATATATATATATATATATACACACACACACACACACACACACACATATATATATATATATATATATATATATATATATATATATATATATATATATATATATAGATAGATATCACCAGAGGTGACAACATATTGGACCAGGTCATCACCAACATGGGCGACCGGTGTTCTACACCAGAGGTCAGACCATCGCTGGTTAGATCAGACCATAGACTAATCACTCTGGATATCCACATTCTGCCTCCACCCCCAATCAAGGAAACCACCATGAAAAACTTTTCAAAAGAAAACTTCACATTACTTAAGACCGAGGTGGAAAGGTTCACAGCCCTCATGCTAAAGGACAATGTTGTCCAAGCTGCTGAATCCCTTACATAGGCACTCTATGTGCACCTGTAAGAATGCATGGATCATGCTATCCCAAGCAAAACCAAGAATCACTCCTCCAAGAACAGGAAACCAGTCTGGTGGACCCCTGCCATAAACAAGCTATACAACAGAAGGAGGAAACTAGTACAGAAAAGAGTAAAATCCCAAGAAGGCAAGACATCCCTTATCAGTATCAGCAAGAAACTACGATCCCTCATAAAATCATCCAAGGCTAGCTTTGAAAGAAAAATTGCCAAGGACTCCAAATATAACCACAAAGCGTTCTTTAGCTATGTCAAGAACCTAAGTGGAAACTCTCAGATCTGTTCTGAGTTAGTGCAGAATAGCACAAAATACACTGAACCGACTGATATTGCCAACATTCTGGCAGACAGGTTTAGTGCAAACTTCACCCCCTCTCACCCCCTAAAGGGCCCATAACCATACCAGATGAATGTAGAGCACCGGCAATCACTTGACACACAGGTTAAAACAGTCCTATCCAAAGCCAAAAATACAGCTTCAGTGGGACAAGACAGTGTCCCAGGCTGTGTCTTACACGAGCTCCAAAATGAACTAACCCCTCACCTAAACACACTGTTCAAACTCAGCCTCTCTACAGGCTACATACCCACAGAGTGGCACACAGCAGCAGTTATCCCACTCCACAAAGGTGGAGCCACAGCAGACCCCCGGGAACTATCACCCTGTAAGCCTGACTAGCCTGGTCTGCAAGGCTATGGTGCACATCATCATGGAATTCATTAACAGAGACATTGGGAACCTTCAAACATTGGACCCTACCCAGTCTGGCTTTGTTAAGGGCAGATCATGCCTCCTAAACCTGGTGGACATCTTTGAGACAGTCACCAAGGCTTTAGATGAGGGAAAGGAGGTCCATACAGCCTACCTAGACCTCGCAAAGGCTTTCAACACCATTCCCCATTCTGGTATTATAGACAAGTTTACCAGCCTGAACATAAACCCCTACGTCATGAGATGGGTTGCCAATTGGCTCATGGATAGAACCCACACAGTGAGGGTTGCAGGCTCTACATCCAACTCTAAACCAATTACAAGTGGTGTCCTCCAGGGCTCAGTCCTGGGACCCCTCCTCTTTGGTATATACTTCTCAGAGATACAGGCAAGCACAGGAGGACTATGGCTGACCAAGTTCACAGACGACTACAAACTGGGGGCCATAATTGTCTCTCCAGCTGATACAGACATCCTCTAGAAGGGTCTCACTGAGATGGATACCTGGTGTCAAAGTCATGGCCTCAAGCTAAATGCCAAAAAGTGCATAGTCATCCCCTTTGGAAAAAACAAAGTACCTGTGAACTACCACATATGTGGTAGTCCCCTAAATACATAAAATGTAATAAGGGATCTGGGGACCCAAGTAGATAGTAATCTCTCCTTTGATAATCATATTTCCAAGGTGGTTAGAAAATCCTTCTATGTGGCCCACCTAATCACAAAAGGGTTCGCATCCAGAACAAAAGAGGTTATTGTGCCCCTCTACTCATCACTCATCAGACCCATCATAGAGTATAATGCCCCATTTGGGATGTACCTTACAAGACACCTGCAACAGCTGGAAAGACCACAGAAGTACCTCACCAAGAGGATTACTGGCCTCAAACAGATGTCCTAAGCAGCCCGACTAAAGAAACTCCAGCTGTACTCGGTTAAATACCGCTTACTCAGAGTTGATCTCTGCCTGACATACAAGGCCATGTCCAACCCGGAATTAATGGACATGCTCAACCTAAAAAAAAAAAAACAAATCCCCAAGAGCCACACGCTCTAGGGATCTAAACCTCACCACAATGATAAATAGGACGTGCTGGAGGGATAGATTTCTGTCCCAGAGACTCCCCATGCTTTGGAACAGGATTCCAATCTACATTAGGCAGAGCCTCTCACTAACACTTTTCAAGAGAAACCTTCGCAAGTGGATGGGAAACAGAAAATTTACCCCGGGGATCACTGCAGTGGCTCTGCTGGACAGAAGCACAGGAAACTAATGGCTCTGCTGGACCGAGGCACAGGGAACTAATCTAAGGGGGCGGCAAAAGCCAACATATTTTGGCTAGGCTTATAGATGCCCTCGGGCAGATAGTCTGGTACTTACCTTTGAACCTATATATATATATATATATATATATATATATATATATATATATATATATATATATATATATATATAGTTAGCAGGGGGCATGGGGGGCACAGCCCCACACATTAAAAATGTGTTCAATATTTTGAATTTTCAGTCTTTTCGGATTTAGTCTTTTGGTTTGTCTGTCTTCTGAAGTAGACCCATATATATATCTATCTATATATATATATATATATATATATATATATATACACAAACATATACATATACACAGACACACACACACACACACACACACACACACACACGTCCCTTAACTTTTTATACATGTAATATCCTATCCCATCTGGTCTTACAGCTGAGTCTACATGTGCTTGTCCTAATATACTTTAGCTAGCTCATTTAAAGAAATCTTCTTTTCCAACTCTTTAGTCTCTTCTCTGTTAACTTTTCTGTTAACTTTTTACTTTATCTTCTTTTTTCTTTAAACAATTTTGTACATATTGTACTACACGATTCATACTTTTCCTTTGGTTCTATTTCTCCTTTTACATTTTACTTCTGTCGCTACACTATCATCATCCTTTGCTAATCTGCTTAAGTAAACTGATGCTTCTTCTCTTTTTCCTTGTAAAACTATCTTTGCTTACATAACAGTTCTTGCATTTTTTCTTGATTTCTTTTATATAATTTTTTTCTTTATCAAAATACTTTCTGTCATTTTCTAAATCTTATAATGCACTGTCATATATTTTTCATTCTCTATTTTTCTCACATCATATTGGTACTTTAAAAAACATTTTTTTATATTTTTCCTTAAATATCATCCATCACTCAGACCATTTTCTATAAAATGTTCTCACAGTAATATGATCTTTCCATAACTGTATTACTATCCTCTTTCCTTCTTCATTCTGTGTTTTCTCATTTATCCTTTTTATTCCTTTGTCTGTTTTATATATTTCTTGTTTTTTTTATCACTAGCCATACTGCAAGATGATCAGAAAATCTTGTTTCAACCGCTTCCCCTTCTTCTATAACTAAACCTTCTGATAATATAAAATAATCTGTTTTAGTTCAAAACATACCCCTTTTGTAAGTCTGTGAATTTTTTCCCAAAAATTTTAACTTACATCTTATAACTTCTAACATTTTTCTTATATCATTTCCTTTCTTTTTACACTTACCTCATAAATCACAATTAAAGTCTCCTTTTATTAAAATAGTCACATCTATCACTTCTTTTTTTTTTTCTTTTGGCTGCTCATCTTAGGGGTCACCACAGCAGATAATCTGTTTCCATTTCTTCCTGTCCTCTGCCACACCAACCACCTGTATGTCCTCTCTCATCACATCGACAAATCTTATCTTAGGCCTTCCTCTTTTCATCTTAGCTGGCAGCTCCATTCTTAGCATCCCTCCTCAGCACATGTCCAAATCAATGCAATCTCTCCTCTCTGGCTTTGTCTCCAAACCATCCAACTTAAGCTGGCCCTCTAATATACTCATTTCTTAACCTGTCCATCCTTGTCATACCCAATACAAATCTTAACATCTTTAACTTTGCCACCTCCAGCTCTGACTCCTGTCTTTTCATCTGTGCCACCGTCTTCAAACCATACAACATACATGGTCCCACTACCATCTTGTAGACCTTCCCTTTCACTCTTACTAGTACCGGTCTGTCACAAATCACTCCTCCTGACAATCTTCTCTACCCACTACACCCTGCCTGCAGTCTCTTCATCACCTCTCTTCCACACTCACCATTAATCTGAACTGTTGATCTCAAGTATCTAAACTCGTTCATCTTCGCCACCTGTACTTCCTGCATCTTTAGCATTCCTCTCTCCTCCCTCTCATTTACAGACATATATTTTATCTTAGTCCTGCTGACCTTCATTTCTCTCCTCTCTAGAAGATATCTCCACCTCTCCAGGGCCTCCTCAACCTGTACCATACTCTCAGTACACTGGAGGATGCAAACCCAGCCACTGAGGGGTGTACAAGCCAGTGTATTTCTTTGTGCCAGTCCCAAGTGCCGGATAAATGGGGAGGCTTATGATAAGAAGGGCATCTGGTACAAATTTTTTGCCAATTCAAATATGCAGACAACAATTCATATTTATCACTACACAGTCTAAAATCTAATGAAATAAACTTTCCCTTTCTTCAGAATTAGCATAAGCATATAATGTTATAACTCTACATGCTTGTTCTTTCCATTTTAAATCTACAATTGTTAATCTTCCTATTTTTACTAAATTACATCTAATATCTTTACTGCATTTCGGATATTCCAGAACATTTCTCATTTCCCAAATTCCATATTATTTTTCTCCCGCATAGTTTATCTGCAATCTTTCTTCATTTGTTAAAAATCTTGTGTCTTCTGATATAAGTGCATCTACATCACATGCATTACACAACTCAAAAATCCCTGTTCTTCTCACTACTTTCTTAATACTATTCACATTTACAGAAAGCACTCAAAAATTTTCATTTTCCCCTTTTCCTTAGATTCCTGTTTTCATAAGTTCATAGCTAATTATTATGCAAGCTTACTTAATAGGCCAGTGTAAACGTGCCAATTTCTCTCCAAAAGATGAGAATCAAATATTGTACCTTGTTTCTGTGAGTCAAACACCTTAACTATTGCACCAACCTCCAATCATTAGCTGTATATATTGTTTTTCATCCATTTCCTTTCTTTTTTCTGTTGTATTTATCCCTTTAAATTTAATTTTTCTGTCTTTTACCCTTTACCAACAGAATTTTCTTATACTACCTTCCAATTTACGTCTTCTTCATCGCTTCCTTCAGAGCTTTTTCTATGGCTTCTATTATTTTTCTCATCTAATTTTTCTTCTGTTTCTACTACTACTAAAATTTCTTCCCTTTGTTAATTTGGTTTACTATGACTTACCCAAATGGCAGTCAGCCGAACTGCAGATGGCCAAATTCATGGTTAGTAAAGGAGCACTTAATCGAACCAACATAGGTCGAGCATGTCTGATCGAGTTGCATGGTGCACTTGACCTTTTGACATGCGATGTACTGATTCTGTGAAGGAAGGTCCCGCTTCAGTGAGGAACCAAAAACTAGCCCATTTCCTCACTGTAGTCCGATCTCGGAGTTGGTATATTTAATGTGCAGGGGATGTGGAAGGTGCAGCCTCCCTGCAAAATAGTAGAATTAACATACCATTGACTGTAGAGTTCAATGGTACGTTAATGTGCATAGCAGGAGGTGAGTGACGTCACTTCTTGCTATGTTGAATACATCAACCCTTGGTTGTTGATGTATTCAATTTCACTTTGGTTTCTTATTCGGAATTTCATATTAAGCATTTTGAGTTGACATTTTCCATGGTTGACCTAAGCTGAATCGGAATTTCAATAGTAAACCATTAATTTTATTCTCTTTCTTCTTTCTTACTCTTACTTTCATTTTTGCAGTCCACAAATATAAAATTTTCTTTTGTCAGAGTTACTTATCAAATATACTTCTTTTCCACAAAAAAAAATGTCTTAGGTTGTTCCCAGTAATTTACAACACCCTTATTATCCTCCACATTTATCATGCTTGGTATATGCATATTTTTTTCTATTTATACTTTTATAAGAATATTACAGTCCCAGCCAACAGTCCATAAACCCCTTTTGTCATAAACTTTTGGAGTGTCCAGTACTTGTTTACATAAGGTTTTCAAATCCTGCTCTCACCCTACATAACTATCCCCAACATTATAGCCTGTTTCTCACTTTTCCTACTGCTCTCTCCTCCTACCTCTGACCAACCTAACTCTACCCTTACTCTCCTTTCTTTCCACCTCCTCTTAGTCCTAATATACCACTTCTTCTTACTATTCTTTCTCTTCTTACTTTACACTTAATCTCTTCCCATCCCCTCCTCTGTACCCCTGCTATAACTCTCATTTGACACCTATGCAAGGCTCTTTTCACTTCTACTTTTATGTTCTCCACTGTATAAAATAAGGTATTTTGAAAATACTTTCTGACATGTTTTTTTTGTAAATATTTATTGAAATGTTGTTTTTCTTTTTTGTCTGTAAACCGTATACTGTATTATAGATTTTTAATGATTTGTCTAAATTGTATAATGTTGAGCAAAGTAAATCCACTTAGGCTGAATGCTTTTCCAATTTGCTTTATTGAAATAAAATGAAGCGTTTGAAATTTAAAATACGCTTTTCGTCCTAAAACAGTATTCAGACTTCTTCAGACTAACTGACAAACATCTGCGTAATGATAAGAAGTTGTTTAAATAACACATTTTCGCGCCATGAAAATAGTTCATGATGTAATTTCTTAAAGTAAAACTTCTAATAGCACTGTTAAAGCAGTGATGGTATCAGTATCACTATTAAAAATACATACGTTTATTTATTAAAATACAATTAAAAAGTGCTTTTCTTATATTACAAATTTAATATACTGAAAAAATACTAAAAATAATCACAAACTGAATCTTTGTATTATTAATAAAATTTCATCAAAATTTGTTTATATATGATTATAATCATCAATATAATAAATAAATAAATGAATAAATGAATAAAAAAAAATAAATGATAAAAAATATATAAAAAAATATAAAAAGATTAAATGAACAAATAATAGGTGTAGTAAGAAAGAAATATTGTGTAACAAAGAGACAGAGTAGTGAGAAAGATAGTAACACTGAAGACTGGAGAGAGATAAAGTGTAGAAGAAGCAAACGAGAGAGGCAAACACACTGAACAATTTTATAAGACATTTGCTTTCAAGGATTCTCCTAAGGACATTCAAAACCATTCTATTAGGATAAAGTCATTTTTTATTTATGGCAAATTATCTTAATGACTATATTGGAACCTGGATTGAATGAAACGTGATTATGATTGAAAAAAAAGTGTTCATCAACTGGTCTGATGTAAAATCTATATTATTAATAGATATATTTAAAACATCCTAGTATAACATATTTACTATTATAGTTTATATTAAATATTTTTTTTTATTTAATTTTAAAACTCAAAATTTAAATTTTTTATAGAAATATACAATTTTAAATTAAAAACATATAAAATAAAAAACCTAAGATTAAAATTAATAAAATATTAAAAAAAAAAATTAAATAATAAAAATAAATATTAAATATTATTAATATAAAAAAAATAAAATTAAATATTAAAAAAAAAAAAAAAAAATAAAAAATATAAATATATATAAAATGCTTTCTTAAGGATATCTTAATATAATTCATATCATTTTTTTATTGTTTTTATTTCATTATTCATTTATTTTATTATTTATTTATATTTTTATTTTTTTTCTCATCCATTTATTTATTTAATTAATTTATTAAAATTTTAATTAATTGATAATTAATTCAATTTAAATAAAATTTGATGAATTTTTATTTTATAGAACAAAGATTCAGTTTGTGAAGATTTTGTTTGTATTTTATTTTTATTTCATTGAAAAGTCTGAAGAAGTTTGAATACTGTTTTAGATTATTTTAAATTTCTCTTAAACCATTTTCAATCTTTAATTTTAATTTTTAAAAGTAAAGCAATAAAAAGTTTACAGTGTTCAGTCGGGAGCTTTTTTCAAAGTCTTGATTAAAAAAATGGGCTCTTCTGGACAGCTTGTCAACCTGGTAAACAGACTGTAAAATAAATAAATAAATAAAATAATAAAACATTAGACATCCTAAAAAATAAATAAATAAATAAATAAAAAAAAATTTGTTATGAATTTTGCTTTTTCTTTCTATGTTAAATTTTGTTTTAAAAATTGTTTTTTTTTTTTTTTTTTTTTGCTTTTATTAAATAAAAAAAAATTCAAAAAAAATTTTTTTTTTTTTCATTTTCCATGAAAAAAGCATATGAAAAATTCTGTCTTAAAATTAATTTTAATTATTAAATTAAAATTCTTTTATTTATTGTTTTTTTATTACCATTACTTCTTCTAAATTCCTTACTTTCTTAACCACCTTTTTTCTTTCATCATTTCATCTTTCGCCTGCTACTATTTTTCATCCTTTCTTTTACTTATTCTTCATTTCTTTTTTTTTTTCTACTTCTTTTTATCTTCTCTGCATTCTCTGCTCTTATTTTTCTTTCTATGGGTTCTCCTAAAGGTCCCACTTCATACTTTTTGTCAATGTATTTCTCACTTCATGTCTCCACTTCATGTCAAACTGCATAGTTCAAATGTCCTCTGCATGGTGGGCCACCTCACCCCCAACGGCACACCTAAGGGCAACCCTCATGACCTAAATAAGGCACAGAGACAGGCTTGCCTTGTGAAATTAGGTACTGTGTTTGGATAACTTTTCTAGCTGAAGCAGAGCCCTTAAAAGCCCTCCTCTCATTTTCCTCCAATCCTATGTCCCCCAGGAACTCCCTCACCATTTCCTCCATCATTTTCTTTAAGCCATAAATCCCAAAAAACAATCCCATCAAAACCAGTTGTAATTATAGATCCACCATTTTTCAGACCACCTCCATCAAACATTTCTTTCAAAACATTTCTTCATTTTTCTCTCATCATTCTCTCTTCATTCTCTTTTCTCAATCCTCTCTCCATCTTCTCCATCCATTTTCTTCTATCATCCCCTTCTCTCTCCTGTTCCTCTCTCCCTGTTCTCTGCCTATAGCATGCACAATAGGTGAACTCAAAGTACTCTCCAACTGAGTCACCAATATGTCAGCAATGTCATAAAAAATGTCAAAAATAAGATAGAATGATGCTGTGGAAAATAATATAATCGTTAAATAAATAATGCTGTAATTAATGTGAGGGAGTCAGGATGTGCCTGCAGAGTATGACAATCCTGTTATAGCATAAAATTGGCCACTAGTGGCTCTCATTGCCCATTAAATTGTACTAGGGACAGTCAGCTTGGCTGCTCTTGATGACTCTGCTTGACCAATACAGAAATGAGTCTACATGACAGGATGGCAGGAGACAGGATAGAGATGTGGAGGTGATGAATGATAAGGTGGAGGGAGTGAAACAAGGATTGGAAGGACTAGAAGAAAAAATTACTTGCAAAATTACTTGGCTTGGGATCAGGATCTGGAAGGAACTCCAGACATGACTGGGGAAGACATGTAGTTATGTGATGGCAGAGACAGATATCTGATGATACTGAGGATCAAGAGGCAGATCAGCAGAGTACTCATTTATAATCTATGTATTAACCCTACAGTAATGCTGTGATGGTGGATGGCAATGAAAAGCACTAAGCAAAGGCAGCAGAGCAGAAAGAAAGAAAAAGAAGGAAAAGAGACACAATGCTAATCAATCAGACCAGATTGTGTTCATGATATGACATATTACACATTATGACACTTGCCTTCATACACTTTGTGGGGCAACAGGAAAAATGAAAGAGAAGTAATTCTAGACGTCTAGACAACAAATGGCTTAATGGTTTATGGTGGTTACTCTCAACAAGGACAGTCACAAGATCACAGGCAGACATGGTCAGTATGCACCTCAGGTAGACGTGACCCTTGAAAAGAAAAGGCATTGGGGTAACATTGCATATTGCAGTCATCTCTATGGAAGTGGTCTAAGCTCAGCATAAACCACTGTGGGCCACAACCACCTGCAAGCAGTAGTCAGAGAAGGCTCTGCATCCCACAGACATTAGGCAGAAGGCATGGAAATTGACTGGATTGAAAGCGCATAAGTTTAAAGAAGAAGAGGAAACAGGTGAAGCCAAATGAAGAATGTCAGCATCTTAAAAAAGCATGTGTGAAAATAATAGAACAGATATGCACCCAAGCCAGGTATGGAAATAAAGTATATATTAGGAAAACTAGATGTAGAATGAAAGTATTTAGAAAGTTGTCAAAGAAAGGAGGAGTGCAGAAAGAATTGGGAGATAGAAAAAATAGGAATACTGGCTGCCTAACAAAGATATTAAGAGCATACCTCTCAACTTTCCATATTTTTACAGAATATCCAGATTTTTGCTTCATATTTTTATTTGTCCTTCATAAAATGCATGAGCTTCTAAAAAGCCATTGAGGATTAAAGTCACTAAATAATGACAGAAGTCTGAGTTTCATTCTTCATGTCCTTCAAAAATGCATGTTAATCAAATAATGTTACCCTATCAACTTTTTAACTATATAAGAGCAATATTTAAAAATTATCCATATTTTTGGATCTTAGGCCTTCCGCCATTGTTTTTGGTTTTGTCTAGATTTCTCACACTAAGAGGTTGGGAGGCATGAGTAAGAGAGTAGTCATACTGGCAGAGAACAAAGTTCATGGGAAACGTTACCAGCTTAGCTTCTAGAATGTGATGAAGCAGATGGCACAAAGAGTCTCTATCAAGTTGCAATGCAACAACAGAAAGATGAAGATGATGGTCATCGGACAATATTCATAAAGGATGTCAGTAACAATTTGTCTAACAGTCCAGTAGTCATTAAAAACAGATGGATGGAATACTTGTAGAAGCTGCTGAGTAAAGAATACCCCACTACCTAATGCACAGTCATGGCAAATAGGATCAAGATGTCAGGTGCACAGACCTCACAACCTCTTAGCACAAGAAATCTGGACAAAGCCAAAAATAATGAGGGGACAAATGCCTAAAAATAAGACCAAATTATAAATCTTGCTCTTGTAAAATTAGAAAGAAGCTAGAATGAAAGGTTTTGCATTACCATGCATTTTCTGAAAAATATAAAGTCAGAAACTCAAATGTCTATTATTATTTAGTGAAATCAGCCTTCACTGATTTGTCAGCAAACCACAAATTTTAGGAGGAGCAGACCAAAAATGTGAGGCAAAGTCTGGACATTCTGCAAAACTCTGGACAGTTGAGAGTTATGCGGGTGCAATACGGAAGAAATGAACCCTGGGGTACTCATTGTGATATGGAGAGAAAGACTTACCCCCAGATAACTGAAAAATAAACATGCTAGTGCCAGAGTACATGAATAAAGTCAATATTTGCAAAGGCAGGCAGTACAGAAGTATCAAACTCCTGTCACAATGTATGAAAGTGCCGGAGAGGGTGAATAATAAATGAATACACACGTCCGTAGAAAGTAAAATTTGAGATGAGCAGTTCAGATTCAGAATAGGATGTAGTATAACTGAACTAATACTTGCAGTGAAACAGGTAGTACAGAAGAAGTTGAAGATCTAAAGAGAGTTCAACTGGGCATTCCTAGACTTGGAGACATCATATTAGGTCCAAAGAAACATGATTTGGGCATTCCTGTGATAGGTTTAAGTTCCATAGAAACCTTGGAAGAATTAGTACAGGCTGTGTACAAGGACCTATTGACACAAGTACAAAAAGTGGTCAAAGTCACGGGGGGGGGGGGGTGCTGGTGACAGTGAACATGCATCGTGTTTCAACTTTAAGCCTTCTCCTGTTCATACTGATTATGGTGTGCATTAGTAAACAGGTTTGAGGGGAGAGATCAACAAATCTGCTGTATAAAGACTATGTGGCATTACAAGCAGATTCTGCTCAGGCACTTAAGCAAATGATAGGGGACTGAAGGCTTATGGGATGAAATGGAGAATAGATGAGGCAGTGATCATGGCAACAAATGGAGAAAATCAGAAAAAGGACAGAGATGGAAGTAGAAAGAGTGAAGCAGGTCAACATATTCAAGTATCATAGAGATGTAGTTGAGGAGAAGGAAGTCTGAGTGAGGAGATCAAAGATGGCACAAAGTTTCAAGGGTAGAGCATAACAGAAGAAAGCCAAAGAAGTTCTAAAGGAAATTGTACAAAACATTTGTGTTACCTGTGCTTCAGTGTAGCACACTGAAACATGGAAACTGAAGGCAGAAAAGTGGTGGCACAGATGAAGTGCCTGAGATGTGTGGTAGGATGCATACCGGGAGAAGGAAGTGCCTGAGATGTGTAGTAGGATGCATACTGGGAGAATGAAGTGCCTGATATGGGTAGTAGGAAGTGTACCGGGAGAATGAAGTGCCTGAAATATGTAATAGGATGCATACCGGGAGAATGAAGTGCCTGAGATGTGTAGTAGGAGGCATACCGGGAGAATGAAGTGCCTGAAATGTGTAGTAGGATGCATACTGGGAGAATGAAGTGCCTGAGATGTGTAGTAGGAGGCATACCGGGAGAATGAAGTGCCTGAGGTGTAAAGTAGGATGCATATCGGGAGAATGAAGTGCCTGAGGTGTGTAGTAGGATGCATATCGGGAGAATGAAGTGCCTGAGATGTGTAGTAGGAGGCATACCGGGAGAATGAAGTGCCTGAAATGTGTAGTAGGATGCATACCGGGAGAATGAAGTGCCTGAGATGTGTAGTAGGAGGCATACCGGGAGAATGAAGTGCCTGAGGTGTGAAGTAGGATGCATATCGGGAGAATGAAGTGCCTGAGGTGTGTAGTAGGATGGATATCAGGAGAATGAAGTGCTTGAGATGTGATGCATACCGGGAGAAGGAAGTGCCTGAGATGGGTAGTAGGATACATATCAGGAGATAGATGGAGAAATCAGGGCATTGAGGCTGAAGTCAAAGTACCTCCAACTGCAGAGATGGTCAGGAGTAACACACTACAGTGGTGTCTGATTGCACATGCAGGAAAGCATCATATAACTTAGTAAAACTGATCTGAGATGAAGGAAAGAGGTGATCAGTATAGCCAATATAATAGCCAAGAAATAGATGGATTGTATGAAAGAAGATCTGTGAAATATGGGCATGACCATCAAAGAAGTCAGGAGAGTGGATCTTAATTAAGACAGCTGGTAACAGTTGATGCGACATACTGATTCCACATAAAAATGGGAAAAGGTGGGAGGTGATGATAATGTTGTTAATAAAGTATGATTTAGCAAATACTTAGAAAATAACATTTTCATGTTACTTGTATGTGAGAAAATTACATTTTCATGTTACTTGTATGTGCTTTATACTTAAAAAAATAAAATAAGCATGCTTTTCTTTCATTGCTTGTTACAGCTAGAAGGTACTGTTCATTAAAAGTGCTCAGGTTGTAGCTATTTCTGTGAAAATAAGTAAATAAGACAAAAGAAATACGGGCTTATTTATTTAATTATTTAACATTTGTTGAATAAGGTACGACTAGGACAGAGCCTATTTTTCAGCAGAGGCCCAGGGAGAAACACTCCAGACGCATGTCTTTGGAATGTGTGAGCAATCCAACGTGAACGCAGGGAGGACATGCAGATTCCACACAGAAGGCATCCCAGCCGAGAATCAAACTGGAAAATCTCTTGCTGTGAGGCAACAACGTCAACTGCTGCACCACTGTGCCACCTTACAGTGTGTTTGTATCTGTTTCATCTTTAAGTTACATGATTTTGAATATCATAAATACTGCGATTATAAATTAGAATACTTTGCAAAAGATCTCAGAACTAAACATACATACATAACAAGGATACTGATAATTATAACACAGGGAATAATGTATAATTAGAATGAAGCTGAATTTTTCATTGGCAAACAAAATTTTTCACCAGAAGTAAATCATAAGATTTCATAAATCAGTCAAATTTCACACTGACATAGAGACACACATACATGTATATGCATGCACACACACACACTCACAAACACAAACACACACACACACACACACACACACACACACACACACACACACACACACACACACACACACACACACTTTGCATCTAAAGATCTAAAGGTGATGAGCAGAAACACCAACACTCATTACAAGTGCCCCTGGAAACTTAAGGAACAATAAAGTCTCTTTTATTTTGCACTGGCAATACTTCTTTAGCTGGGCTATGATTTCAGATCATTTAAGTGCTTTTTTCTTTCTTTTTTCATTTGTATTTATTTATTTTTTGTCTGAACTGTGATATTTCATTGATTTGTAGTTTGATGAAGACACAAGAAATGCTCATTTCATACCACTGTTGGAATACAGTGCAGATGAATGTATATGAATATGTATACAGCAAATGAACACCCTTCTGAATTTATTAAAATCTTAACTATGTAAGTGTGCTAATCTGAATGCACCTTTCGGCTCCCTATTACTGACTACAAAGTCCTTTAAATGGCATGGTACCTGGCACAGCTGAGGCCTACACAATGACTACATGACCACATGCACTGAAAATAAAGCTTTGAAAAGAAGGTGTTCCTGCGGTAGGTTGCCTTTTTACTGTTAACCTACCTTACCACCTACTGTATATTTGATACAAATGTGATGATCTATGACACAATTTGTAGACACTGGAGCACTCACTCCTTTCTTGACAGTATTTTTTCTGTCAGGACCACATCTTGACACTATAGAGTAAATGCCTCCATAATCTGCATTCCTACCATGGATTATTGCTCAAATTTGGCCAGCCTGAATGATATATTTGTTTTGATCTCATAAGGAATCTTGTAATTTTGATGGATAAATAAACTGATGCAGTCACACTGTAAATACATTTTAGGAATTCTTCTAAAACTTAAGTGAATTTGAAGCAGTTCTGCCTTCAATGAACTGTTTTCTTTTTTAAAAAGATTACAATACATTTCATAATAACAGCTCTAATGGATACCTTTACTATGAATGAATACTCTGAAAGTAATGTACAACACTTATTATATAGACTTACTGGTACAAATATAGACTGGCATTCATAGTCCATCATGCAAATGGATTAAGGCTTTCGGGATTGTGTGTAAATTAGCATAGCCGAGCGGAGATTCATAGAGGCCATTTTCACCAATGCATGGTGATCTCAAATATACTTATGTAAATGAGCAAATAATGAGATGGAAATGAGGAGTGATGTAAATCTAATCTTTGTATACTAATAAAGTTTATTTGACATAATTTGCAAATTATACTCAATTTTTCCCCACTTTTTCGAGTTGGCCACAGATGCACTATAAATAGAGAAGCACCCCCAAGTCTATCAGAGTTGCAGTCAGTGAAAATGCTATAACTTTTGATGAGCTCTGCTATTTCTAGGTCAGAATTGATTGTCTTGGTTGGCCCAAAGCTGCTTGCGCTCAGCAGCACTCGCCTGCCAAGAAGGCAAAAATATAAACAAAGGATTATTCATTGTAACTTTGATAATCAGGAAATCTTTGATAGGTTTAGAGTGGAAAGAGACATTATAAGGGTCTTAGTGGGCATGTCTGTCACCCATAAGGGCCCTGGAAGAATGCGTGGACTTCCTATTCCTGTGGACACCAAAGGAAGTACAGCCCTCACAATACTTGCTATGGGGACACCTTGCAAATCTCACAGATGTCTGCCTCAAAGATACTGAAGCAGTTCCTGGATGTATTCCTGGCTCATGTGGATCAGTCCATCAATTTCCTGATGTCACCTCAGGACCAAGCCTGGACTACGCATGCTTTTACTGGATGGCATGATTCCCTGAGGTACTCGGTGCAATAGATTGCACCAGTGGTTCAATTAGGACCTCTCCTGGGCCACAGGAAGAGCAGCACCACAATAGGAAGGGCTCCTATTCCATCAATTATTAGGTAGTGTATGATGCATGGGAGTGCATCACCAATGTCCCCATATCTGGAACACTAGCTCACTCTTCTGCCTTTTTCTACATGGTAGGATGCCCAGTGGTAATCTTGTTGGTAAGCTGAACTTCTTTTTCTTTTTTTATATGATTTAAGTAGTTAGTCATGCTAAGTTTTATTGCTGTACACTAATCTTTATTTTCCTGTTTTGTTTCCCCCTTTCTCTCTCTCATTTTTTAAGGGGATTCTGGATTTCTACTGAAGCCAGTGAGAAATCCTTCTGGAGCTGTGGAGGAGACACAACACATCCCTGTTCAGACCTGTATTGTCATTGAGAGGGTGTCTGGTCTGCTGAAGAGCCATTTCAAGTACCTGGTTGAGTCTGGGAGTTGCACTTCAGTATGACCTAGCTACTGTGTGCAGGATGTTTACTGCCTGATGCATTCTCCATTAAATAGTTGTGATGGTCTGGTAATGAAGTGACCCATGCTGTTACTGCAGCTCCCAATTCTAGTCCCACTTTCACTAGGCAGCAGTATTAAGGGACCACATGTGACTGTGCAGGTTAGGAGGCAGCATCTAGTTCAGCACTATGAACCAGGACATTCAGGATAGAGTTTATTTTTTTGTAAAAAACGCAGAGTGTAATTGATGCATGCAGTGATATTTGTGTGCAATGCTGTGTGATGCATAGTCTGCTGCTATTCTTCATCTGACATTCTCTTTCATTTTAAAATAGCTTTGTATTACTACCCATTTGCAAACAGCTCACTGATTCCTGTTCAGTGTTCAAAGACATTCAATAAATTAATAAATCAAAAGTTGTACCTGCTGTACTGAATAACATTTGCTTTACTTGTTTATTCATTATGCAATAGACAGCAGTACTGACAAAAATGTAATATTTTTAAGTGAAACATGACATTTCTAATAACTGAATTCTGTTATACTCCACATTAGATTGGTTTTATTGTCATTCAAAATTAATTTTGACTTCAGAGACCATCATCATTTGTGCAGTGAGGAGAGTGTAGTGGCAGCAGTTACGTTTGCATGTCAGGATGCTTATTTTAATTTGTCACTTCCTTATGATGTATTGGACCTGAAAATGTTAGCTCATTACTATTATGCATTTTTATGTGACTGCCACAATGTGGAACTTAATCCATGTATCACTGCTTTTTGTCCATTGTTCATTCATGTACTTAACAGATATACATTGACTTCCCTCCTCCCCACAATCTAATTCCAATCAAAGAGAAAGTTCTATAAATTATTCAAATTCTGAGTATGGTGTAACTAATAGGTGTAAAGGGAATATCTGAATATATCCCTCACCCCTAACAAATCCCATTCCAATTAAACAGATTTGTCAATAAATGTAATTCACAGTGGATCCAGATCAAATGAGTCACACACACCTCCTAGTGATAGGCCTGGTGATGGTGCAAACTGATTTGGAGGACAGATTACCTTCAGAACTGTAAGGCAATCAAGTTAGTCCAATGGTGTGACCTACTGGAGGAAGGTGATCATGCTGTCATACTGTCAGTGACCTGACACTGGTGATGACCATGATCGTGATATGGAATGTGAGGTTCGCCAGGGTGTAGATGACTACTGATATGGCCTGTGCTGTGATTGTTCACTGTGAGTACTGACTTTACTGTCTTGAAAACCAGTGGTAGTATCATGTGATCTCCCCCTACATGTTGGGACAGTACCACCTCCCCAGCCACTTGTAAGACTGAGTCCAACTTGACTCTGGTATGTCTTAACTAGTTTAAGTGTAGAGAGTGCAACTGATGCTTGGTGTACCAGTATACTATGCATCAGTGATACCATGGCTTTATCCATACTCTCTGCCAGTTCAGCTCTCTGCCAGTTCAAAGTAGTACTGGAAATCATCACGCATACCCTGAAGGATTTTGACTATTTCTAGCTGACTCTCTGGAGCAGTAGTCTGAGCCATAACAATGTCACAACACATTTCTTGTTGGCCAGCCAATGCTTTACATGTTTCCAAGATAGTTGTAAATAATTCCTGCTTCTGACACCTCTTTGTAATGGTGTCACTATTGATAATGTGACCTCAGTAAGTCTGCCATTACCTTCAGAGTGTTCTCCTGTTTGTGGATAAACTGGTGTAGATGTTCAGGGTTGCTCCTGCTGTACAATGTCAACTTATATACAATTTTGTAACTCTACTACTTTCTGTAGAGATACTAACATGCTGTGAGGTGAGAGAACCTGCTGTTAAATTATTATGTTCTTTATATATTGCTCATCTGCAACATATTTTTAGATCCATTTTATTTAACTATTTATTATTATTTATTATTATCTATATTAGCTGAACAGCTATACTAGTTATATCAATGGAACGTTTCTGATGGAGAACAACAAATAGTCTTATGTAGTACTTAAATATAATAAATTAAGATTATATCAGATATTAAATATTAATTATTAGTCTTATACACCCATCTACATTTATAATAAACAACAAATTTTGATATCTGCTTTTCTACATTCTTGCATTTCTAGTTACATTTATGTGGTATGTATATCGACCACATTGAAGTCAACCTACACTATATACATCCTAGTAATATAAGATGAACTGGAAAATAGAACCAAGATGATTGGTAAATGTGATAGAGATGTAGTGATAATTCATTATGGTAGTTCGCTGGACTGGTCTATTTTCATCACAAAGATCTGATGACAGCTTATGGTACCTAGACATCTATTTTTCTTCTATTATAGTAACCTTACATAACTAAAGAAAAAAGTTTTTGACGAAATCCATCTATTTTTCTTCTATTATAGTAACCTTAAATAACTAAAGAAAAAAGTTCTTGACGAAATCCACCATTAATGCAAGGATTGGTAATATTTTTGTTACATTTCTTATGCACAGGTAATATATTTTTATGTATTGGAGAAATGTTTCTGTCGAATGACACTATGTAGAAGGCACTTATGCATAGTGGAGATTTTCATGTTGACTGTCTGTCACGGAAGGAAAGCAAATCTTCTAATGTAAAGGAATTAATGGAAACTGTTGCTTTAAATGCATAGCCATCAAAGCGATGCTATAATGTTTATGATCTGTAAGAGAATTCAATGTATGACTATTGTCACTTAGTGAAGTTCAAGATTAAGAAATAATTTATGTTAAAGTGAACAAAACATAACAGGAGAAAAGTTAAATAATGTTTGCTTGTTGATTTATGTTAGCGCATTGTATGTTTAACTTGGATAGTGCAAGAAGCCTTGCTAAATCCACTTGGTTGTTGCCAGTTTTAGAAGCTCAAAATTACAATGTTTTAATTAAGTAATTAGCTCTTTTTTGAGTTAATAGTTTTATTGACTGCATTTTATTGGATGGATTTTTATATATAAGAAGTGTCTATATTTAGTTTAATTGATCTGATGAAGCGTGCACAGTGCACGCGAAAGCGCTTATCCTATCCTTTGTTTTTATTGGAATAAAAAGAAGATTTTATGCACTTATTCTCGTGGTGTATCCTTGCAGTTCATCTTTGACATGTTTCCAAGATAGTTGTAAATAATTCCTGCTTCTGACACCTCTTTGTAATGGTGTCACTATTGATAATGTGACCTCAGTAAGTCTGCCATTACCTTCAGAGTGTTCTCCTGTTTGTGGATAAACTGGTGTAGATGTTCAGGGTTGCTCCTGCTGTACAATGTCAACTTATATATGATTTTGTAACTCTACTACTTTCTGTAGAGATACTAACATGTTGTGAGGTGAGAGAACCTGCTGTTAAACTTGAAGAATGCCTCCAAATTCCCTCAGGTTGCCTCAAAATGATAACTAAGTTATCATCATCATCATTAACATCCACTCTGCTGCTGACTTAATCCATATTCACTGGTACAGTTTAACTATTTGTTGCTGATGCTGACTCTGTAAAAGAGATCGTTACAAAACATTAATGACAATGTGACAGCACACATTATATTTTGCTTATAAGAGGTTGAGTGGGACACTTACCATGCATGCTGTCTTCATTTTCATTATTTGCTGATGTAAAAGGCTCACCTAACAATAACAAACTGTGATGTGTTTAATTGCAGCAGCCTTTGTCACCATTCGATTTTGACCAGAGAAAGTGTACATTTTAAACTAGCCTTCAGGATTTCATGAATGTAAATACTGCCACTGACTTTGGCTTGATGGAACAGTGTCCACACAACTTCTAATTATTCCAGATGCACCATTTTCCGTATCATAAATACCCCCCATGGATGGACAGAAAGTATTCATTATCTGGTGTTAATAAGATTCAGAGCCCCCCTGTGGTGGTCCTTGAAACTACATTCTGCCTGGCCTTGCTTCTATCATGTGCTTCCATATCATTTGCATTTTCTTGCACTGAGCCAATGATCTGTTTTCTGCCTCCAACTGCATAGATTTCAACAACCAATTGGCTCCAGGCTTTGCTTCCTTCAGCTTGTCTGGGCCCCCATTACCAAAAAAGAAGTCTATATGGTCTAATTGCTGCCATGAATACACATTTCCTTATGGCTAAAGCTCTCATGTCTATGCCTTGATCCCTTATTCTGCATCAATACTACAGAGAAAAAAGGAAAAAAAGGGCTATAGTCAGATACTTGTCACCCACACTCAGATATAATGTGAATATTTATTTTATATTAGTTTATCTGGAAAGCCTGACTAGGCCAAATGGCCTTTTTTTCAGCGGAGGCCCAGGGAGAAAAGCTCCATTACACAGAAACTAAAAATACATTGAAAGAAATGATTACATACCATAGAATAAAACATTACAGATGATAGATAAGATACAAATACAATATTTATATAAAATAGTTCAGAATCTTAAAGCTCCATTACAGAGAAGAAATAATGAAAATTACTTTACTAATTCGCAGTTATGTATACTAAGGCAATCTTGAGGAGGAGAGCATTAAGGAAAGAATAAGTGGGAGTGTTAGAAGCTTGACATAGTTAGAGAAAAGTCTGAGCTATAGGAAGCATGTGTTAAGTATAGAGGGATTATTTCTTTAAAGAATGAATAAATAAGCAAACAGCAATATTATCTAAACTACAGTTTATTCAATGATGACAGTATTCACACAAAAACAATGTGCACTACTATCTGCCATTATCACATATCTTTCTCTATCAGTAGCAGAACATCACATTTATCACTTGTATATTCCTGTCTTTGTACACTGAAATTTCTCAAGTACAATAAGCATTTTTCCAGTGTATGCACAATCACTATACTACCTTCTTTAATGATCATTTGTAAAATGAATGTACTGCACGAGGTAACGTCAACAAACTGACCAAAATTACTAGTTATGCAATGATATTAATAAATGCACTCTACACATCAATACATATGGCAGGTGAGCTTTAAATCAATATTAAAGGAACTGTTACAGTGTCTCTTGCTAAAAATATTTATTTTATAAAGTTTTCCTTACTTTGAGACGTCTGTGGAATCCTAAGATATTTGGCACCTATATCTGCTATTTGGGAATCAATATGTCAATGCTCAACCTACTGGCATAAGTTCAGGCCAGTTTACATGTGTGTTATGCAAATTAGGCTAATTTATCTATGAACTGTGCTATGCAAACATGTCCAGAGGTATATCGGCATATTTCAACATTTCACCAATTGTGAACACGCATTCACAGTATATAAACATATTTCAAAGAGACATGGCTGCACTGCAGATGACTGTCAAGTCTGAAGCAATGCCAAGCTGTCCTTGGAGGAGCCTGCATTGCTGTAAACTAGCCAAAATGAGAATTTATATGTAAAATACAAAATGGAGTCATAAGAATTATCAGATTAAATGAAATCCAAAGGTTAATCCCTGCCCATCCAAGAGTGTCTGTCCCACCCTAACAAGTAATACATATCACAGAGTGATTACTGTTGACATTTACTTTCCTTTACATTAATTAAAAAATTGTCTCACTTTACTAGATGACACATACCAGGGTTAGAGTAAAAAAATTACCTTTATTAATAAGCATTATGATATTGTTTATCTACATATTTAAAAATCATTTATGTCAAATGGAAAGGACAGGTAAGTGTTTACCTTTAAGAAAAATCAATACTTGACAAAGCAGTTTTGGTTACACCAAACTTGCCAATAGTATCAACACATGTACTAATGAGCATGCTAGCAAACACGGTTTTGGTCAATGTGATGTCACACCTAACAGGAAGTGGTTCTAAGTCTGCTTAATACAGCCCTCACCATTCCTTCCTCATTCTGGTTCTGGCTTTTCAAATGATGGGAGTACCTGTGAAGGCATAAGGCCAGACTCCTAGCTGGTCTGAGAAAGAGACCTTAATCATGCTTTACCTTTTGCTTGACTAGTACCTGGAGAGCATCCTGGTGTGCACGCATCACAGTTAGAGAGAAAAAAATGATATCTATCAGGAGCTGGGTAACCACCTGTCAACCATGACAGTTATAACCCATTCCAGTCAACAGTGCTGTCAAAGGTATGACAATTTGCAAAAGCGTAGTGCTGACCAGCTGTGCGAGTGGGCTGACCAGGTTAAGCCGAGAAGGCAAGAGATTTATAGTGAAATTATTTTCTTAATTCATATATATATATATATATATATATATATATATATATATATATATATATATGTATATGGGATCCGTACTGATCCCCGAAGGAATTTTTAACCAAAACAAAAATGGCCGGGCATATTTACACGAAAGTGCTTTTCACTGAAGAAGCACTTTCGCGGAAGTATGCCTGCAGCTAGAGGGAGTTGCGGGGGAATGACTGTTGCGGAGACCGTACTACGGTGTGGATAAGGGAAAAATTCCCTTCTCCTCACTGTAGTGCGATCTTGGAGTGAGAATATTAAAAGGTGTGCAAGGGGGCTTGCATAAACGTTAATTTACTGTTTTTTTCTTTTTTTTTGAACACACTTTAGCGAAAGTGCTTTTTCGGTGAAAAGCGCTTTCACTAAAGTGTGTTCGGTGACAGTGGATTCGGACTGTTGAACTTTTGTTCAACAGTCCTAGATCCATCTACATATATATATATATATATATATATATATATATATATATATATATATATATATATATATATAGATAGATAGATAGATACACACACACATATATATATATATATATATATATATATATATATACATATATATATATATATATATAAATAAAGATACATACATATATATGTATATATATCAAAAATAAAAAAAAAGGTGGTAAAAAAAACTGCATGTACTTGCAGACTCAGATATCTGTATCTAAAATATTTACTTGTATAATATTTACAGATATTATGAAATGCATAAAGTAAGTAGCATATATGTCTTCAGACATTTACTTTTGAAGACAGAAGAATAATAGTACTGTGATAACAGGTTACAAAAGACTCAATTTCATATTTCATTACTATCCTCCAGAATGCAATGCAATATTAGTAAAGTATTGTGATAATTTGTACATGTATGTATATAACAGAAATAAATATAAATGGAAAAGAAAAAATAGTTTAGAGAGAATATACGGCAGATTTATGATTATATGTAGAAGAAATTAAAATACAGATAAACAAGATTATCCTTCTCTCTTTCACAGTTAGCTGTGGAGGAAATACAGAACAATCACCAACAAGACAAAAGGTGAATGTATCATCTGGTTGAGACTTCTGGCACATATAAGAAGTGACCAAAACATATTTTGTTTTTAACAGTGCATTGTAGAAATTCTTATACAACAGCAAGGGAAGCAGGAAAATTGAGAAAGCAATGCTTTTTAAACTGATTTTTTTACCACTCCTGTAGAGAATGTTATAGCTTCATACCTGAAAGAAATGCAACTGAAGACTGGACAGATCAAGAGAAATGTCTTATAATCTGATTTGTTAATGATTAAGTGCAATAATTACTGATTTATTTTTTCAGTTAGTTTTTTGGGTGCTGTAAACTCTGTATTAAAGTACATACTTTAAACACGCAACCCTTTCAGAAAGACAAAGGCCCTTGCCATTTAAATTCATCACATGTATGCACACGCACTACTCTTAACTTCTTCACAAATACAGAAGCACATTGCAAATCACACCCCAACTGTAAGCATAATCTTTTTCTATACACAAGTTTTACTTCAATAAAGATTATTTACTGCAGTATTTCAATATTGTGTTGTTAAATTGCATTAAAACAACATTGTGTAGATTTGTTGTGCTTTTTGTATTTTGTCCCTCCCCACCTTTTTTCTATCTTTTTTCTTCTTATTTTGCTTATGCATTTCTTTCCCTTTTTTGTTTTTCTTTTCTCCCATGTTTATATCCATCAGGAGCAGACTAGGCATGTACCACCCAAGCTAGGGACAGGTCACCCTCTGCCAATCTAGGGATATACTTGTGGGTCAGAGTAGAGGTGCTGGTTCTGCAGGCACTCTGGCACGTGACAGCCTGGTAAGTCTCACAGAAAGAGGGTGACACAGTTTGTTTGATGACATCCTGGTAGAGGTAGTGGACAGTAGAATTTAGCCAGTTGAAGTCTCTCTTCAGCATGTAAAAGAGTAGCTCTCCCAGTTGTTGCTGACCACCGCAATAACACAGGCCCCTACCTCCTCAACATTGCAAGACCATTTGGCAGTGGACATGTTTGAGGCTTTATGGACTGGAATTTCAGCTGTCAGTTCCTCAGGCATTTTCCCTTATCATTTCCCCTTCACCCTATTCTGTATTTCCAATGCACACTACACTCTTATAAAAAAAATTGAAAAATAGCTGGGCCTATCCCAAACAAAAATATAGTGCCCATCCCCTCCCACCTCCTCCAGCACAAACTCTCTTGATGTTTATACCTTGTGTGTTCACCTCTGATTTTTTTCAGTCTGTCCTGTTACCGCCTTTCTACTCTTTAATTAAACCATCAGGGTGTCCACAAAAGAATATTATAACGCCTTTTCTTTAAAAAAAATCCCTCTTAACTGCTGTGTGGTCAGCAGCTTTACTAAAATGCTCTGAGCATGACTGAGCTCAGCCACTCTTGCCCATCATATGCCAAAGCATACGCAACTAATGATTTTGTGAAACAATCCACAGTTTCAAAAGAATGAACTTGATACCATTTCCCCTTTTGGGAAAAGTGGACATTTATGTAGAAATTGCTTTGCTTTTCCTTGTTCACCGCAAAAGCTATTCACTTACCTTATTTGCATATCTGTGTAGTGCAGATTTTGCACATGACCGTTATACACTTGCGAAGTCCTAGACTATGAATACCTGCCATACTGGTTCACTTATCAACCTTGAATCTTTATTTAGTTGTACGCCATTGGCTCTTAAATAAATACTGATTGCAGTTTATGGGTATTTTAACTATGAATTCAGAAACAATTTCTTGCCAAATTAATTGGGCATAATTGGTTATGTTACATAAGCAAAGGTAAAGCCAGTATTCAGAATAAACAGTTTATGAAACGTTGAGTATAGTGTCTGTTCAGTGTTTAGTGTTTCAGTTTGTTTGACAGTGAGCTGTGGTATGTTTTTGCATGTTTATTATACATTTGGGAAGTTAAATGTCTGCTAAATAAGTAACATTCACATGTAATTGTGACAAAGTGGGCAGTAAGTACCTCTAACACAAAAAGCACAGGTGTAAACCATAGGTACAAATAACATACATAGAGAAACATAACCAGCATTACAGTATGTAGCTCTGGCATAGTACTGACCTTGCGTTTGGAGAAACTGCCCATTAGTGACCGACTATGTCGCTTGTTGGTACTCGTTTCTTCAGCTGGGTCCACTTCATCCTCTGTTTTTATCTACAGTAAAATTAAAAAAAAATGTGTGTACAAAAATATGTTCTTCTATGATGAAAGGCATTGAGGAAGATGCATGGAATTATATGACTCATAATTACAAATTCTGGAAATTCACTTAGAAGACAGGGATATAAAAATATGGATGCCCTGCTATACAAAAGTTCAAAAAAGGAGGCATTTATTAATCAAAAACCTGGCATGCTCATCAGTCACCACAGTTAACTCTAAGTTAATCTTTCTGTGATAATTAAAAATGAAAATGTAGAGTTGTAATTTTATTGTGTTTACTTTATTCAGAAGTTTAACATAACATATCCATTATTCTTTGGTTTTCAAGCCTTCCAACTGTATGTCCCATTTCTCACTTACATAATCCAACATTAAGGAACTCAGTGGTATGCTTAATGTTGCTATTTTATAATTTACTCATACCATCTTGATAATCACTGGTCCTATGTTTATTTCCAGGAGCTTTAAAACAAGACTTGCTATGATGGCATGCAATTAACAGTACTTTACTGAAAGGCCATAGGCGGTTATTAAATCATTAACGGTTTTGGTAATTCAAGAATATGTTCTGTCAGACTTGACAGGCAAACGAACTGTTCACTGTTTAAAATATTTCCTATACCAAGACAAACAGATGATGTCTTCCTCGGCAGTCATATCATCAAATAGTGGACAACTGGAAATTAATACATAGTGCAAAAGGCATCAAAAGAAAGAGATATTACAAATTACCAAAAAACAGAGAAAGTAAATATTCCCACTCTGCTCTGCCAGGATCAAGGCATGGATATATGTATTCAAAGGGTGTTTTTTTTTTCATTTGATTGTATTAGACTGATCTATGTTCTAGGTCACTACGCTATATTTCATATTAATAGTCCATGGTCCTCTTTTCGATTCTGACTCCATAGCCTATTACTACCTGTATATATATATATATATATATATATATATATATATATATATATATATATATATATATATATATATATATACACACACACACACACACACATATATATATATATATATATATATATATATATATATATATATATATATATACATAGTTATACACACACACACACACATATATATATATATATATATATATATATATATATATATATATGGGTCCCCTTGACTTCATCGACACGCCGAAACACCGACGCTAAGTAGACCGACTCGAGAAGATCGACGAGACAGATGATCGACAATGTGAAATCCCGACAGCCGAAACACAGACATGGGCAACGTGTGAGCGTGAGTCGGTAAGTGTGCGATAGTGAGGGATTTAGCGTTAGGGAGCAGACAGGTAAGTGTGTGCTAGTGAGGGATTTAGCATTAGGGAGCAGACAGGTAAGTGTGTGCTAGTGAGGGATTTAGCGTTAGGGAGCGGACAGGTAAGTGTGCGATAGTGAGGGATTTACCGTTAGGGAGTGGACAGGTAAGTGTGAGATAGTGTGGGATTTAGGGTTAGGGTGCGGGAAAGGTGAGTGTGCGGTAGTGATGGACTTTAGGTGTAGTGGCGGGTTAAGTGAGTTAGGGTTAGGGTGTGGGTAGGGTAAGTGTGCGATAGTGACGGAATGTAGGTTTAGTGGTGGGTTAAGTGAGTTAGGGTTAGGGTGCGGGTAGGGTAAGTGTGCGGTAGTGTCAGACCTTAGGGTTAGGGTTTGGGTTAGGGTTAGTGCATGTATAGTTGTGTGTTATGTGTAGTTTACGTTTTGTGTGTCGGTGTTTTGGGTGTCAGTGTTATGGTGTTCGGTTTTGTGCGTTTTCTGTGTTTTGGTTCGTTGTTTTGAGTGTCGGGTTTGTGGCGTGTTGGTGTTGTGATAGGGATCTATATATATATATATATATATATATATATATATATATATATATATATATATATATATATATATATATATATATATATATATATACATATATACATATGTACATATATAGTTCAATAAAACTATATCAGAAGCCACTATCACCTCCATCTGGAAGACATCCCTTGTTATTCCACTCCACAAAGGGGGCAGTTCCATTGAACTGTTAAATTACAGACGTATAGCTATTTTGTCACCCCTGGCTAAAATTATGGAAAAGTACATCCATAAACAACTCCTGAGCCATCTTATTCAGCACAATCTCCTGGCTAACTCACAGCATGGTTTCAGACTGTTTCACAGTACAACCACAGCCCTCCTCTCCTTTTCCAGTGTTATTAATCAAAACTGAAACAACAATAAGCTTTCTTCTGCCCTTTTTCTTGATCTCTGCAAAGCCTGGTGAACCACAAACTACTCATACACACACTTAAAACTATTCCCCTAGATGTCCAGGCTATCTAATGTTTCAAATCTTATCTGAGTGGTAGACAACATGCTGTACTATGGCAGAAAAAAATTTCTTCCCTTCTACCTATCACCCTTGGGGTCCCTCAGGGCTCTATATTAGGACCTCTATTATTTTCTGTCTTCATTAATGACCTGTACACAGTCATCCCAACAGCCACCTGCATTCAATATGTGGATGATTCCACTTTGATTTGCTCTGCCATCACCCCTTTAAGTCTGCAGACTCTATCCCAAAATGTTTTTAATAATGTCGAAAATTGGCTCTGTAATCAATGTCTCCTATTAAATCCTAACAAAACGAAGCTACTGCTTTTCTCCCCCACTCGTAAAGCCTCCGCTCCAACCTTTACTATAAAATCTAACAATGGCACTGTCATTGTGCCAGATCCCTGTACCAAACTCTTAGGTGTAACAGTTGATAATAACCTTAGGTTTGATATGCATATTAATTAAACTATTAAAAAAGTTAATAAAAAATTTGGCTCACTATACAAGATCAAACCTTTCCTCACTCCACTAGTTAGAATGGTAATTGCTCATACACATCTACTTTCCACCCTCCTTTATGCATCCCCTCTCTTTACAAACTTGAGTCAGTCTGACCTTAATAAACTCTCTAGCTGCTTTAATCATATTGCTAGATATTGTCACTGGAGCAGCATACAGAACACACCACTGTCTGAACCTAAAGAATCTAGGGTGACTAGAATTGTCTATCCAACTTCAGTACAATCAGCTGATAGTTGCACATAAAATTGTCTACCAACCTGAAAACACACCCGTACTTACAAAAATTATCACTCCTTACAGCAACCTCAAGACAATTCGCTCATCCAACAAATTACTAGTCCAAGCCCTGAAAAACAACAACTCATCTGGATACTCTATATGCCAACTCTGTTAGCAAAATATGGAACTCAATTCCTGCTGAGCTTACTTCAGAACCTGTTCTAACCCAATTAAAAAAAAATCTAAAACAGTACTTTAAAAGGCAATGGCTATGTCCTTGCTCCAATACTGACTCTGACAATATAAATATGTGCTAAAGAGGTCTTTTGGCCACCCCTGCACTGCTTCCTAATTGTTACTCTATAACAAATCAGATTTATATATGACAGAATGAATAACTTTTATCCTATGTATTGTACTTGTAACAGTGCTTTAACTTGTTTAATCTAACAGTTTTTCTGTATGTATGTATAGTTTTTCTCCCCGGGCCTCCACTGAAAATGGAAAGGTATCCAGTCAGACTATCCTGGTCAACAAATGTAAAATAAATAAATAAATTTTATTGATATATATATATATATATATATATATATGTGTGTGTGTGTGTGTGTGTGTGTGTTAAAGCCCGGACTCCCTCCTCTGTTCAATCCTGATAGCTCCATCAAATCAAGATTTACACTTACAATTTGTGTCACCCCACTCCCCCAGACACTAGATAGCAAGATGACAAAAAGGGGAGAATATCTTGCATTGTAGTTTCCAATAAAACAGTGAAACAAAGTGCTCACAATTAGATCAATTCATCTTGTCTTCATATAAGCCCTTCCAAAGAACATGTACATCACTGTCTTGATCTCAAAGAAAGTGAAACAGAGAAAGAGAGGGAGGGACAAAACAAGTGGACATCACTAGGTCCCACATACCTCTTATCAGCTCTTCCTTTTATTTTGTTCCTCTCTACACAAACTCAGCACGTTTCTTGTTCACATTAAACAGATTCCTTATTTAGTCCCACCAGTGTCCATTTGAAGAATGCACATCTATTCCTATTTCATTATGCATCCATTTACTACATTTACCATGGAATTCTCCATTCTCATCTTTATATTCCATTCATGCTACCCCCCTTACTTAACAATGGCTATAAGTAATACCACACTTTTTGGCCATGTAACCTGGACCGAAACACCAAAGGTTGAGGTGTGTCCATATTCATTAAGGATATCCACACCTCCAGGCTAGTTGCTCAGCATAATGCAGCCGAGGTTATCCAAGTGCAACTAACTCTGGGCAAAACTGCAATCCAAACTGCAGCTTGCTACAGATCACCCACCATGCCCCAGGATTCCCACTCATCTTTTCTTGATGTACTGGAAAATATTAGGGTTCAACCAAACACCCTAATAATGGGCAATTTCAACTACCCCACCATTAACTGGGACAACTACTCATGTACCAACTGCTTTGCTCAACGCTTTCTTGAATTCATAAACTCCAATGCCCTGGATCAACTTATCCACACCCCCACCAGGGGCAACACTATCCTAGATCTAGTCATTACCAACATGAGTGACCGGTGTTCCACACCTGAAGTCAACGCCTCATTGGTCCGATCCGACCATAAGCTAATTACCCTATATATCCACATCCTGCCCTCACCCCTCCATTAAGGAAACCATGGTAAAAAAACTTTCCAAAGTCAACTTCCTGCTTCTTAAGACAGAAGTGGTGAACTTCATGACACCTATGCAGATGGACAATACAGTTACGACTACTGAATCCTACACAATTGCACTTTATAAGCACTTACATGAGTGCATGGATCGTGCTATCCCAAACAGAACCAAGACGCTATCCTCCAAAAAAGGAAGCCAATCTGGTGGTCCCTTGCCATAAACAAACTGTACAACAGAAAGAAGAAACTGTTGCAAAAGAGAGTAAAATCCCATGAGTGGAGGAGCTCCCTGGTCAGCCTCAGTAAGAAGCTGCGATCCCTGATAAAATCCTCCAAAGCTAGTTACGAAAACAAAATCGCCACTGATTCTAAAGACAACCACAAAGCATTCTATAGCTATGTCAAAAATCTCAATGGCAACACTCAAATCTGCTCTGAGTTACAGCACAATGTCACTAAATATACAGACCCAACTGATATTGCCAACATCCTGGCAGATAGGTCCCCCCTCTCACCCCCTAAAGAGCCCATCTCTATACCGGAAGAATGCAAAGTTCCCGTAATCACGGCTGCACAGGTAAAAACCACACTCTCCAAAGCCAAGAACACAGCATCCATGGGACCAGACAGCATCCCAGGCTGTGTTCTACATGAACTACAGAACGAACTGGCACCCAACCTAAGTACCATGTTCAATCATAGCATCACCTCAGGCTTTGTGCTTGCCGAATGGCGCACAGCGACAGTTATCCCACTCCACAAGGGGGGAGCCACCACGGACACCAGGAACTACCACCCCATTAGTCTGATGAGCCTGGTCTGCAAGACCATGGAACGTATCATCATGGAACTTATAAACAAAGACATTGGTAATCTCCACACTCTGGACCCCACCCAGTTTGGGTTTGTAAAAGGCAGATCATGTCTCCTAAACCTGATTGACTTCTTTGAAGCAGTCACCAAAGCCATTGACAAGGGTAAGGTGGTTCACACAGCCTATCTAGATCTTGCCAAGGCTTTTGACACCATCCCCCACTCTGGAATTATATATACACTCACTAAACTAGGTATAAATCTCTATGTCACAAGATGGGATGCTAACTGGCTCACTGACAGAACCCACAATGTGAAAGTAGCAGACTCCAAATCCAACTTCAGACCAGTGACAAGTGGAGTACCACAAGGTTCAGTCCTGGATCCTCTCTTGCTTGGTATCTACTTCTCTGAAGTACAGGCAAACACAGAAGGTCTTTGGCTAACGAAGTTCGCAGATGACTGCAAACTAGGAGCCATAATCGAAACTCCTAACGATGTGGACATCCTACAAAAGGGAGTCATTGAGACAGATGCCTGGTGTCAAAGCCATGGCCTCAAGCTCAGTGCCAAAAAGTGCATTGTCATCCCCTTTGATAAAAACTCTGTACCCATAAACTACAACATAGGCAGTAGTATACTTAACACCGAAAGTGTGATAAGAGACCTTGGGACACAGGTGGACAGTAATCTCTCCTTTGATAATCACATCACCACAGTAGTCAGGAAATCCTTCTATGTGGCACACCTCATCACAAAAGGTTTCTCATCCAGAAAAAAAGAGGTCATTGTTCCCCTCTACTCATCACTCAAATGCCGAATTTAAAAGACTGGCTTATATCACCCATTGGTTTATGTAGAAATAAATCTAATGAACAAGTTTCGAATAATACACAAAATAATAATACAATCCTATCAAATGTGTTAAATGAACTGGATACATACATGTTAAAGCACAAGAAGTTAAACTTGGAAATAGAATATTTTCAACAATGTTTAAGAGAAGAAATTGTGCCTAAAGGACTAAGAAGCTGGCGATATCCAACTGGTTTAATAACAGGATCTGATTTTCATAAAGATCTTATTAATATGTTCAATCAGCATGGTTTTCAATTGATGCAGACCATGATCAAACATTATTCATTCATAATAAAAGAGTTGGAAGAGAAAACAGAGAAATTGCACAGTATAATTAAGCAACATGCAGACTTTTTGAGGTACAAATATGAATACCTACGAGTGTTCCAAAGCATAGAACAACATATTGATAAAATGAGAAAAACAAAAATTAAAAAGTTAGAAAGAGACAGAATGCAATATGAAAAAAATCTGGCATATCCTTTGCCCCCACCCAACCAAATCTGGTCTTACAAGACTCCGAACAACTCTTTTCAGAACATGGGAGATGATATTATTATTAATAATGCTTCTGCAGTTTCTAATTCTAACAGTCTAAATACTGGCTCAAATCCAGAAGCTGATTTAGTAGATTGGGCAGAAAACCAAAATGAGAACACCCAATTGAGGCGAAGTGAACGTTTAAGAGGTGGTTATAATAGTAGTAATAATAATCCTGGAACTTCAGGAAACAATACGCAAATGCACAATAGGAATAACAATCAGGGTTTTCAGAATGTCCCAAGAAAGAGGTAATGGACCAACAAGAAAAAGAATCAGAACAGAAGAAGATGACAGAGGAGAACTGTTCACATAAAGGACTTGTGATAATTAATAATAGCCAAAATGACTTTATTGTATATAATTTTTCTTCTTTTCATGTGTCACAAGCTCTGGTTGATATTTTATCTAAGGGTTTAACATTTGTACCTTTTTGCAGGATGAATTTAGCAGATACTATCTGCGACCTTAAACGTTTTGTTAGGAAATGGAATTTTAGAACGTTATTTGGAGGGCAAGATGGAACTAATAATGAATTTAGGGTCGCAAGCTGCTATAATCCACCCCTTCATAATATACTCTCTAGTTTTGAAAGAATTTGTGAAATAGATCTTAGAGAATTAAATAAGAAAAAAACTTCATTTATAGATAATTTAAGTGAAGAGGAAAGACAGAGCCTTGATTGTCTGTTAAAAGCCAATATAAGTATAATGAATCCCGATAAGGGAGGAGGCCTGGTTTTTATAGACATGCCAGATTATTTAAAACATATAAGGGATATTTTGTCAACAGACACATATGAATTACCATCTTGTAATGAATATAATAAAGCCAATCAATTTATTAAAAGTTTAATTAATGAATTATTTATTGAAGCTAGAATTGGTGCCCATTTGTTCAATTATCTGATGATAATAGCACCTAAGGCACCTTGTATTTTTGGAGTGCCTAAGATTCATAAGAATTTACAAAATCCCCCATTCAGACCAATAGTTGATGGAAGAAATTCCTCCACATATGCATGTGCTAAATTTGTTGATTCCATCTTGAAGAAATATGTAAAAATGGAAAAATGGATTTTAAAAGATTCTTGGTCGTTCTTAGAAAGGTTGAATACATTTCCATTTAAAGAAAATTATAATTTTCTAACTATAGATGTGAAAGAATTATATTCTAGTATCCCACATACTCAAGGAATTGAATGGGTTACTGCAAGAATGCGGCAACAGCATGCTTTAGAATCAGAGATATCCCTAATTCAGGAACTATTAGACATAATTTTATCTTATAATTTTATAATTTTTGATAAGCAATTTTATATCCAAAAGAAAGGAGTGGCAATGGGATCACCATGTGGCGCAAGCTATGCAAACTTAGTAATGTCATTTTGGGAAAATACATACCTTTTTCCAAATGGTTTGTTTCAAAATATGGTGAAATTCTATGTAAGGTTTATTGATGATATATTCTTAATAGTAGAAGGATGTACAGAAATGGCATTAAATTTGGACGATGTAATGAATCATTCGACTGATTTTTTGAACTTCACATATAATTTTGATATGACATCTATTTCTTATTTAGATGTACTTTTGATAAAAAACTATGAAAAACAACAGTATGAAGCTAGTATTTATAGAAAACCAACATATTCAAATAAGTTTTTGCATTACTCTAGCGCGCACCCTTTGCATCAAAAACGTTCAGTGTTAAAAGGACAACTTGTCAGAACAGCGAGAATGGTAACAACTGACCAAAAATTTCAAACTGAATGTATTGTTTTAAAACATATGTTTCTGAACAGGGCATATCCAGAAGATTTAATAGAAAAAATAATTGCAGAAGTAACATCTAAAAGAATGAATGGGTTTTATACTGCTATTTTAACAGATAAAACCGAAATATCTTTTAGTGGATTAAATGAACATGAACTTGTACCCTATTATCAGGTCCCAAATGATTTGCAGAATGTTCTTAGTAATGAATTTAGTCTGGCATGCATTTTTAATTTTTGCTCTGATTACATGCATATAAGGGAGATTATATTCAAAAATTGGGCTCTGATTAATGGGGGCAATACTTTGGGTTTTGACATTCAGACAAAACCAAAGATAGTGTGGAGAAGGGCTATTAGTTTCAAACAAATGTTCCAAAAGCAAAAATATCCCTATATAAAAAATTTTTTATATATATATTTTATATATATATATTTTTTTTATATATAATTTTTTATATATAATTTTTTATATATAATTTTTTTATATATCTTTGATATTTCTGATAAATTGGGTGCTGCAAAATTTATACATAAAATATTATAAACCTCTGACTGATTAAAAATGTAATTCATAATGATTAGTTCATAAATTAATTCTAATTTTAATTGTAATTTTAATGTAAATAATATTATCATGAATTTATGAATTAAGGGAGTCTGTGTGTGTACATATGTGCGTATGCATAGTGTATATACACATATATATATATATATGTGTATAAATACACACACATATGATGACATATTTTACATGTATGCATACTTTTTAATAAGATGTATTTTATATATATATGCATGATTTTAATATATATATATACCTTTAAATGATAAATGTCTGAGATTTTAATTTTAATTTAATTTTATGTGCCTGCATTTTGATTTGAAACGTTTTCACTGTTTTGAGAAGCTTGGAATAACTCATTGCGTGTAAATACAATTTAGAGCATCGTATATTGTGGTTAAGACAACTTTAAGGAATTTAAATTTTTAATTGATTTGTTTTTGGCGCCATTTCAGTACGAAATACTTAAGAAATTATAAATATAAGCGCCTGTGTGAGTAGAGAATTGTTTCTGAAGAAGTTTCGCAATTTAGCGGAACGAAAAACGTGTTTTACTTTTGTGTTTAAGTTAATAAACGGTGTTAGTTGGAAGGCATCGCTTTTTGGCATTTTTTGTGATAGTTTGGTCCCGTTTTTGAGTACTCATTAGACCCATTATAGAGTACAATGCCCCTTTTGCTATGTACCTCACAAGACATCTACAACAACTGGAAAGGCCACAGAAATACCTCACAAAGAGGATTACCGGCCTCAAACAGATGCCCTACGCACACTGTCTCAGAAAACTCCAGCTTTACTCCATTGCATATCGCCTACTCAGAGGTGATCTCTGCCAAACATACACAGCTATGTCAAACCCCGAGCTATTGGACATGCTCACTTAAAGAAATCCCAATCCCTCCGAGCTACACGCTCTAGGGACCTAAACCTTGTCACCACAACAAACAGAACATGCCAGAGGGATAGATTCCTGTCCCAGAGACTTCCCATACTCTGGAATAAACTACCTATCTATATCAAACAAAGCTCCTCATTAGCACTCTTCCAGAAAAATCTTGATGATTGGATGGGAAATAGGAAATTCACCCCGGGGATCACCTCTGTGGCTGTGCTCGACAGTGGCACAGGAAAATAATTTTCTTGGGTGACAAAAGCCAGGGTACCTTTTTGGCTGGGTTTGTATAAGCCCCAGGGCCGATAGCCTAGTACCTACCTATGAACCTTATATATCCTTATCCCACCTCTGCAGCTCCATCATTCACGTAGACTATGTAGTGTTCCCAATCTTATTTCCCTTGTGTTAGGATATCCCCACCCACCTAATATGTAGTTGCATGACAATTCCTGGATCACCAGTAAACTACAACTCAAAATATTCCTCCCTATTTGTTAAGTTGTTAATTAGTGTCCCTTTGAAGTCTCATAACTAAATTAGACTACTCTTTCCTTCTGCCACACCTGTCTTTTACTACCATCCTTATACTGCATTATCTCTATTAACTCATTTCAATGTAATTTTATGTCTCAATAACTAAAACACCCACAATTCTGTAACAGTTTAATGCAGTAATTGTAAACAATGTATACATTATACAACAAGCATGTCTGTATTCTTTAATCTGTAAAGAGTCAAATTGTGTTGTACTATAACAGCAATCTCTGTACTGTACAATCTACTGTACTCACTCCTGAATATGCTCTTCAACTTTATATATTTTATTGTTATCATTCTGTAAATAAAAATGTGTTTAATCTTAATGTACTAACTTGTGCCTGGGTCATGGATGAAAAGGGTCTTCTGACCAGCCTCCCCATTTAAGAAATGCATGAATGAGCAAACAAATAATTAAATAAACAAACAAACAAACAAACAAACAAACAAACAAACAAACAAACAGGCAGAAATACTCTGTATTTTGTGATCTTTTATTTCTTTTTTGCTTGTTCTAACATGGGTAAAATCCATTCTAATTCGACTCCATTACTGAGTTCTGAAATCAAGACTGCCTTCTGCGAAATTGCCTTGTTCCCAAACACACTCCCTAATTATAGGCAGCATTAGATTTTTGTCCAAAAATACAAGATGCATTATAACCTTGTTATAATATATTTCTATTGCAATGTGTGATCTCACATCTCATAAGTACTAATTGTGTACGCACTTTGCAAGATCACAGGTTCTGTCAGGTGGACCAATACTAATCCAGCAAACTGGATACAGATTAATGACAGTTGGGATTGTTTATCAGTACTCCCAGTATGGGAGATAGTGCCCAATGCCTTATTAAGGTCCAGACAACCAATGTGGATTGTAGGCCCATTATCCATGGCCTCAGTAACCCCTTCAAAGAAGTCAGCCAGGGTGAGCAGGCATAATCTGCATTTTGCAAAGTCAAACTGCTGTGTATTCAGGGATATAGGGTCACCTATATTACTATGCCAGTAAAGCAATTCAGCGATAAAACTGATTACATTATGGTTGCCAGCATAGAGCAGTAAGCAGCACCACAAATGCAACAGGTTCACAGTATACCTTTCTCTGGCCCTCCCCACAACATTTGTTGCAAATGTGGTCACTAGAGAAGTCTGTATCCTGCACAGCTGAGTACACTTAGGTGCGGGTCTGGGAGCTGCTGTATGTATTAAGAAGCAAGCCTCTTAAATTTATATACCAGCCTTCATCTGTTATCAGCATAAGGCAAGGGGGTACATTGTTTGCTATGGTACACTGCTTGTTGTGACTGCAGGGTTTCCTGCTCTTGAACGTTACTGCTGTGTAAACTGTTAAACGAGGACAGGAATACATTTTCTGTTGCATGCAGCTAAATGATGGTAGATTTCATCACTGCTCAGCACACTTCTCTTGTTAGGCTAAAGGCACAAGAGAATTTTCATTTTACATTGTAACAACACTTGTAAATAGGCACAGTGCCTGCCAAGCATGGAAAAATAACTTCTCCTATACCAAACAACATATCCAACTCAGAAACCTCACAAAACAGGAAATATGATGACAAAGCCAGCATATGCTAAGATTTCAAAAATACTTAGATAAATCATTAAAACTGTTCTGGAAATCAACTCTCAGGAAATAAAATTCAAAATAAACCATCAACAGCAGTAACTCCATTCTATCCCCACTTTAGTCTCTGAATTCTCCAAACTACCTTTTCTCACACACATTCACACAGACCCCACCATCTCCTCTGAAATCACCTCTTCACATTCTTCAGCTTTACTTTAAACAAGTTAAAACAAACAGACTTAGAACAACTTTGCAACGAAAAAATACTGACAGCCTACAACGCACACATGGTCTGTACCGCTAGTTTCATATACCATTGAAGAATTTCCTCACAACTACCATGGAAATGAAAAACGGTTATTATCATCACAATCCTAAAGCAATCTAACCCTACCACATCTTTCCAATATAGAACAATCAGTATTCTTCCTGCTCTAGGCAAGCCGCATGAAAAACTATCGATATTCAACTCAGCCAAAACATGATTACCTACTACCTCCTCTCCCACAAACAACATTGACTCTAGTCCAGCCAGAGAACATACACTGCCCTATGGACACTAATCTATGAAATACTACTAGCTATTGACAGAACCCAGCTCACAGGCACCATCTTTATTGACCTTGCAAAGGCCTTTGACCTCGTTGACCACAACACCAACCTCCCTTACCTACTTCAATTAGGAATATGTCCCATTTCAAAAACTACCTTACCTGTCACCACTTTCCTATCAAAATTCATAACCTTGATTTCCCCAGAGTCGGTCTGCTCCTGGATTATCTTCCTTTTTTTAATGTTACAAATAAATTTCCCCTTGAGCTTCCTCATCTCCTCCTCCTACTCTACGCAGATGACATGGTACTGTTTCACACAAACAACTCAGTATCCAACATCCAGAAAAAACTACAAACAAAGCACTAATCTATTTTTATTTTATTTTATTTTTTTATTTATTTATTATTTGTTGATCGGGAATGTCCGACTAGGTTCCACAGAGCCTGTTTTCAGCGGAGGCCCAGGGAGAAATGCTCCAGATCTACGAGATCTCCAACAAAAGCCTTCTTTTCAACCACAGCACAACCAAAACTACAATTTTTGGCAACAAACAGAAACTTAAGAAAACACAATTTCTTTGCATATCTATGACTACAGCAACATTTGCTTGCCAGAACAGCTACAGGTAAAGGCATTCTACTCTGCCAACCTGACTATGGCCATCCTTTCATAATCTCAGCATCAAAAACAAACTTTATACAGATTCAAACAATAACGATTACAATCTGTAAATTACCCATTCCCTAAAGATGAATACCACTGTAAAACACTGAAAGAAAGCAAAACCGGCTCCTTGTTCAACAAAGTGTCGACCTTCTCCAAGGATCTCAACTATTCAAAATCTTAGTCAACCAGACCTTCTCTCTGCTTGTAGCTAAACTAATTAGACAACCTTCCTCTTAAAGTCTCGGAAACCACAACTACTCTGCCCCAACACTGCAGCCCTGAAAAACTAAACTTCATTGTAAAGTTCACTGCTTCTCTGAACTACTAGGTCCCAAAGTCTGGGAAAGTAGTCCCCCACAAATAAAATATACTTCATCTTATCCTAAATTTAGGACTCAGCTGAAAGCCCATCCTCCTCTTAGCACCTAACCTGAGCTACATTTCTTTCTCTTACTTCTACTAGTAATACTTTTACAGTCCCTTTGACATGGCCTATGGCAGTAATCTTTAATTCTCACTGACGTAATATTTTGCTTAACATAACCTCTCCTTCCATCTATTCACAAACTCTGCTTAACATTCTTCCGTCTACTCAACTATCCTGGTATTCTGACTTAGGACAACATGCATCTGTAATTATCACACAGAGACTTCTCTTTCTTTATCGATTTGTCTTGATTTTTTGCAACTATATACTGCAACAGTATGTACTCTAATTTTTTTTTTACCTGATAATGACATTTCACTGATGTCTATTTTCATAATATTCCTGCTCTCTGTAATGAAATATATTTCTGACTTTCTTTGTATTCCCAGGCTGAGACTCAAATTGGTCACTTGTGATCTGTACTGAATCAGATAAATTAAAATAAATAAGTAAAATCGAACTTTACTGGTTAGAATGTAAAGCTTGATGGGTTGTAGTGATCTTGTATAAGGGTTTATCAAACAGTACTCAACAAGCGTGGCACACTTCACAAGAGTGAGATCCCACAGATGCTACGTTCAAAACTGGGCCCAAACTGTTAAGAAATGGTCAGGCACTTCAAGTCCACTAGTTGTTGTATCTTTCGGCTTTTCCCGGTTAGGGGTCGCCACAGCAGAACTCCGGTCCGCTAATGATTGGTAGTGGATTTTTACATACCGGGTTACCAGCCCTGATGCACAACCTTTAACGAAGGCACGCCCCATTCACGTATGCCTCCACACAGAAGATGCTCTAGCTGAGAATCGAACGGGACAACGTCTTGCTATGAGGCGACAACACTACCGCAGTTCTCAAGTCCACTAGTAAAGAATGAAAAAAATAATTGCCATTTTATCACTTCACTCTCATCTATTAAAGAATGAAGATGTGCCCTGCAGTTCCATATGTTAGTTATGGGTGACAGGGGTTAATGTACAACTGAACGGTCAGGAAGTGGTGTAGGAGATACATGTAGTCAGCCTTTGTTTGAAAAGGATTAAAACAAAATACAGTAAACATTAAGAATAAGTTTCTATATTTCATGGATTAGACACCAGAATGCTTTACACACACACACAGGCAGACAGACAGACAGACAGACAGACAGACAGACACACACACACACACACACACACACACACACACACACACACACACTCTGGTAAAAAGGGGCACCTTCAGTATCATTATCAGCTAAGGATGTAACCAATGTGGTGACATTGCCAGGACCCTGAAAATGGATTTTATGGATTTATTATTGATTTGTTGACTAGGTTAGTCCCACAAGGCAAGTGGCCTCATTACAGGGGAGACCCACAGTGCTATTCATACTGATTAATAGAAATACCGCCAGGACATCAGGAACACCCCTACTATTATCGGGTTCCATCCTGTTGTATCTTTTTTTTTATCCAATAGAAATTTTATAGTATCAAAAGAAGAGATCTTTTTTTTTTCATTGTTTTAATTGCACTTGCAATTTATAATGCAGGGCAGTGGTAAAAAAGGATTCATGACCTAATACTTAACTGGGTACTTTACAGAACTTACACTACCACCTATCTCTTCCTGTCTAACTTGTTTTAGTTAATGGGTGGAGAGATTACTATATGAACACATGTGTGTGTTTTATGCTCTTTATTTATATATTTTATGTGAAAGGGAGCTAAACTGAAAATATAATATCTGAAAAACCCAGCCAATACTTTAATGTTACCTATACCGTTTCTTCAGAATTCTCAGTAGTAATTTTTATGTATGCTACCTTTGCAAGTACACTATTTCTTTTTTGCTGTCTTATTTTACAACCAATGTTAAAAAATGGCTAACAAGGCAAAAGCCATGAAACACTGCAAGCTGTCCAGTACCACGTGTTCCCAATTTCCTTCTGATGGAGTAGAAATAAATATTCTCTTTATTGTTCATACAATACATCATACGCAGCTGTTGATTAGTGTTGATGTAAAGGATTACAGTGAAGATATTCCTCAAATGTTAGGTGGTCTCATAAAACAGAGAGTTCCAGAACATTTGCACACGTTTAGTTGGCTCATGTGTGCCCACCTCCATCATAGCTGAAGATCCATTTATCATGTGATCATGTGATGAAAGAAATGTAAGTACACCATATTACGCTGTCCTAATCAATCACTGTAAGAAGTGAATGAAAAGGTAACATGCTAAAGGTTGGTTACATCATTGTTTCCATCACTCAGTCCTAATAGAGCAAGCATCAACTTAAGTATGCTCATACAAAGTCACTCCAGTGACATCCATGGTTTTAAACGGAAAGGTAACAGCTCCCTCACACTTACTAAGCAATGATGCCTGATAGGATTGTGTTATTGTGGAAATAAGACATGCCCAGGGGTGTTCTACATAAATGGAAGGGCATTATGTCTACAATAACACACACCATGGAGGGCATTACTGTGCCTAGAGAATGGACTACCTGTTAAATAGTTTTTTTTTAATTGCTATATTTGTGACAAACTAATTCCTCTGCCTAATGAATTAAATGTGCTTTAGAATATGTACAATTCTTGCTAGAAGAAGTATTTTACATCAAATATATAAGTTATGTAAGTATTTAATGCCTTTACAGAGATACACAGACAAAAACACACACTCAAACACAAACATATAGAGTTACATGGCTATACATACAAAAATACACACACATTCAAACACACACAGACATACTCATGCACATATATACAGATGTAAACACACACACACACACACACACACACACACACACACACACACACACACACACACACGCACACATGTACATATATACAGATGTAAACACACACGCACACACACACACACGCATGCGCAAGCACACACACACACGCAGTGCCATTATTGTTTTTGGTTTTGCTTTTTCATGCTGCCCATTGATTTTCTTTAGCTAAATCGTTGATTAAAGTAAGTAAATAATACCAGACATTACGAATTCATGCTAATGGACTGCCCATAACAGTCAGCGCTGTCTCTTATCACTATATCGCTCACTCACTCTCACTTATGCTCTCACACATGCACACACACATACAAATGCAAACACACAACCACTCCGTTTTTTAACTTAGTTATTTTTTGTTTTGATTTTACGATTGCTAAACAGTGAAGAGCTGCTTAATGAGCTTAATAAGATGGTGTCCGTTTGCATTTGAACTGTCTGAGCTTGTGCCATGAAGTGACAGACTTGTTCTTTACTGGGCATTACCTGCACACCAATACTCTGCTGCACAATGTTCATTCTCCAGCTGGAGTTTAAACATACAATTTGCCCATTCTCCAAGTGATTTTAATGAGTCAAGTATCTGCCTTGCACTGAGACAGGAAATCCTGTCTTTCATGCAATAAGCTTGCCATTTGGATTCAAATCACTGGCAAAGTGTTACCACAGACAGTTTGTACATGTTCTGTGGGTTTCACTGTTAACAGGTAAGTCCAGCCTTCTACATACAGCATAAGAGTGGGTTTTAGAGGACTTTTTTTCCAGGTAATGCATCACAAGGCACCACCATATTCTATTAAATCATTTTATTTGATGGATGGATGGAATGAAGGATTTATGATTTCTTGACTGGATTAATCCTCATGGGTCATGCACATTTTCAGATGGGACCCAGGTATTGCGCCATAAAACATAAAGTAACAAAGTAAGAGAAACTTAACATCAAAATACAAATATGACATGGTAGTATTTTAATAAAACCAGTTCTATCAGCCTACCTTTGACATTCATGGCATATTTTCTGTATCTTTTTAATTGTTATTTGGTTCTACCCCAGCCCCTCAAAATTTTAGAATTCTGTCCATCAATATCACATTTCTTTTAAGGTAATAAAGGAAGAGATACTTAACCAATTTCCTCTAATGGAGCTCTGGGAGTTTGCACTGTAACATTCAATGAGCGAGTCCTAAGCTTTTTGAAAAAATCAAATTATCTCCTACTCTCTTGTACTCTCCTACTCTCTCTGACCTCTCCTTTTCATCTGGCTCTCTCACACGTACCCTATCACTAACTCACCTTAGTCTAACTGCTCTCTCAACTCCTTCACCTATCCTTTATAGTGACGGCTCTTTTGTTCCACCCTGACTTTAAGCATTATATCTTACCAAATTGTTTACTACATTCTATATTATTGTATTTGTTCTCAAATGATTACTATCTTTAATACCTCTGTTTTTGTGCGCGTTTACCTCAGTTTATACATTTGTGTAAGCAACTAGAGTACCATACTCTACATTTTCAATATTTTTCTCACTAATGTTATTTTTGCAATTTTTTTATGTACCTCTGTGGAGATTTTCTCCCTGGGCCTCCACTGAAAAAGGGCTCTAGCTCAGTCAGACTATCCCGGTCAACAAATGTCAAATGAATAACAAAATAAATTATATTGTCACATTTCAAACAAATGTCCATATGTCTGGAACCACAGGCTTTACCAAAGAAGTATAAATGCTAAACTATTCAGCACAAACTATTTTTAGTGGCGGCATTCTTTAGGTTCTAGGTCTGAAAATGCATTTTATAAATCACAGTAAACAAAACAATTATTAAATTTGAAATATTTTGCAAACAGCTTACAATATCTCAGCAACCACTTGAGTTACACATATACTTTCAGCAGCATTTTATTCATCTAGTGGAGAGCTTTCGTATGAGGCTAAGGAGTTCTGTTAGTTCTACTTGGCTGTTGAGATATTTAGGAAAACGTGAAATTTATGAAAATATAAATAAATATCTCTTTACCTGCTCTAGACAGAAGTCAAATATCAATAATGTATAAGCTTTAAGATGAAATCTTTTAATACTTTGTATGTAGAGTGGGTTTGGAATTATTAATGCAAATATGAAAGCAATATTGACACCTAGAGGCATGAATAGGATTTAACTGCAGAAACACCTAGAGGTGTCGTTAGGCTGTAATGAGTCAACATCAAAATACATATACAAAGTGGGGGTATTTCAGCAAACCAGTTCTTCCAGCCTTCATTTTGCTTGCACGGCATCTTTTCTCTATCTCTTTAATTGTTACTTGGTTCTACCCCAACCATAAATTTAAGAATTCCATGGATCATTTTCACATTTCCTTTCTTCTCTAGTGTTTGCAACTTTCACAACTATCAACTCACAAACCTGCATGTTTTTAGATGGGGGAGAAAATTAAATCACTCAGCCAAAATTCCTCAGGATCACAGACAGGATATACAGGTTCTGCATACAAAGCAGCAAAGCCAGGAATCAAACCAGAGACACATACATTATGAAGCAGTATTACTAAACAGTGTCATATCAACTAACTCAGATATAAGCAAGCAATGCAACATGCAGCAAGACTCTTGACTGCACCAAAAGAGTCTGCAGGGTTAGAAAACAAGAAGCTATTATCTTTATTTGTAGGTAGTTTTTGTGACCGCCATACTGACAAAAAGTGTCCAGCTCTACATAACCCCTAATTGCAAGGACCCAACAAGATGTAGGTAGTTCAAAGGACATTGAAAGTGACATATAGTCTCTTCTAGATGCTGTAAAGACACTAAGGTAAGAGAGTATGCACAGTCCTAAGATGTTGATCAAGGGGCACAGAAATATTTGAAAAAACTCAGTCGGCATTGGATTCCATTAGCTCACTATGGTCTTGTGACACCCCTCCAGGTATTTCTGTAGTTGTCCTAAAAGTGATTTATAGTTAAACATTCCACTGTGGAACATTGGGAAACAAATCACTGAATATATAAAGTCAACAAGGTACACTGAAATAGAAAAAAATGTCTTTCTTGACACCTTCATCCCTTACACACCTGGTTTTCTGAATATACTACCTTTGACAAAACCTTGAGGATAAAGAAAAACCTCTTTAGCCCTACTGTAGATCAGTTGATACACTGCATATATTTTGACTAAAAGTGGGAGTCAGTGAAAAATTACTGAACATTCTTGTTTTGACAGGGGTCCCTAATGAAAGACCGAATGTTACAACACTGAGTCCACACACTTGAAAACCTGAAAGCTCAAATAGCATAGACAGTTGTGCAGGAATGTGTACAGTGGGGATTGGGGTTTTGCTCCCTTTCCCACTGTAGTGTGATCTTGGAGTTGGTATACATAATTATCTGGAGGTGTGGCGGGTGCAGCTAGCCACCCTGCAAAAAAGCAGACTTCGTGTTTGAGTGGTATCATTCGAGCTTCCAGGTTTTCAAGTATCTGGACTTGAAGTTTTAATGTTCACTCTTTCAAGTGCTCAGTCTATCATAAAGGGCCCTTTGACAGATGTGAACTTATGCCAAGTATACATCTTTAGAACAGAATATAGAAGAACAAGTGGAAATAACTAAAACATACAAAGGAAACAAAGAAATAATATACTAAGTGAATCTAGAAATATGTGGTACAAATAGAAAGCTGCTTTTGAGGAGAACAGTAGAAAAACAGCTGAGTGGCCTAGTGGGCTAATGCATTAAACAAACTGTTGGCTAACTCAGATCTTCAATTTATCAAGTAGCCAAGGAAATGGGGAGATCAAGTGTGCCAAACTGCCATAGTTCATAGGTGTGTACTAGGCTAATGGCCCTGGAGCCTTTACAGGCCTAGCCCATAGGATTACCCTGGCATCCTGCCACCCGACCTTAGTTCCTAGTGCCTCTGTCGAGTAAAGCCACTGGAGTGATCCCCTAGATGAATTTTCTATTTCCCATCCACTCATCAAGATTTCTCTTGAAGAGGGCCAGTGAAGTGCTCTGCTTGACATGTATGGGAAGTCTATTCCACAGCATGGGGAGTCTCTGGGTTATGAACCTGTCCCTCCAGCATGTTCTGTTGATTGTGGTAATGAGGTCGAGGTCTCTGGAGCATGTGGTGTGGAGGGATTGGGATTTCTTTAGATGTAGCATTTCTAACAGAGCTGGGTCAGACATGGCTTTGTAAGTCAAGCAGACATCGCCTCTAAGTAGGTGATATGAGACAGAGAATAGTTGGAGTTTTTTGAGTCTGTCCATACAGGACAAGGGTTTAAGGCCTAGGATCCTCTTTGTGAGGTAATTTTGCGGCCTCTCCAGTTGTTGCAGGTGTCTAGTGAGGTACATGCCAAATGGGGCATTGTACTCGATGACTGGCCTAATGAGGGAAGAGTAGAGGGAGACAATGACCTCTTCCTGGATGCAAAACCCTTAGTAATGAGATGTGCTACATAGAAGGACTTTCTGACCACAGTGACAATGTGGTGGTCGGAAGAGAGGTTGCTGTCAACCTGTGTTCCCATATCGCTTATAATGCCTTCTGTGTTCAGTGGACTACCATAGCTGTGGTAATTCATGGGAAATGGGTTTTTCCCAAAGGGGATGACGACACATATTTTGGCATTGAGCTTAAGACCATGGTTCTGACAACAGTCGTTGGTCTCAGTTAGACCTTTCTGTAGGATGTCAACATCACTTGGGGAGTTAATAATAGCTCCCACCTTGCAATCGTCTGCGATCTTTGTCAGCCAGAGTCCTTTCATGTTGGCCTGGTCTTCAGAGAAGTAGATACCAAACAGGAGAGGGCCCAGGACCGAACCCTGTGGGACTCCATTTGTGAATGGTCGGCAGTCTGACTTAGAGTCAGCTACTTTCACACTGTGGGTTCTATCTGTGAGTCAGTTTGCAACCCACCTAGTGATATAGCGGTTGATGCCTAGCTTAGTGAGTTTTTCTGATTCCTGAGTGGGGAATGGTATCAAAGGCCTTGGCCAGATCAAGGTAGGCTGTAGGAACCACCTTGCCTTCATCCACAGCTCTGGTGACTGACTCAAAGAAGTCAACCAAGTTGAGCAGGCATGATCTACCCTTCACAAAACCAAACTGTGTAGGATCCAGAGTTTGGAGATTCCCTATGTTGTGTCTTTCGGCTTTTCCCGGTTAAGGGTTGCCACAGCGGAACTCCGGTCCACTAATGATTGGTAGTTGATTTTTATGTGCCGAGTTACCAGCCCTGATGCACAACCTTCAATGAAGGTATGCCCATTCACGCACGTCTCCACGCAGAAGACACTCTAGCTGAGAATCGAACCGGACAGCGTCTTACTATGAGGCGACAATGCTACCGCAGCACCACCACCGCGGGATAGTTTGGAGATTCCCTGTATCCTTGTTTATTAGGTCCATGATGATGATGATGCATTCCATCATAGCTTTGCATATCAGACTCGTCAGGCTAATTGGTCGATAATTCCCGGAGTCTGTAGTCACTCCTCCTTTGTGAAGAGGGATGACTGTATCAGTGCGCTATTCAGTAGGGACAAAGCCTGAGGTGAGGCTGTGATTGAACAGGGCACAAAGGTGAGGTGCCAGTTCACTCTGTAGTTCATGTAGAACACAGCCAGGGATATTGTCAGGTCCCATAAAAGCTGTATTCTTGGCTTTAGACAGTGCTGTTTTAACCTATGCAGCAGCAATACTGGGTGCCTGGCAATCTACTAGTATTGTGATTGGTCCTTTGTGGGGGGGGGGGTAAAGTTAGTATCGGCCAGTATATTGGCAATATCTGTTGGCTCAACCATAAAAGTTTATGTTTCTGCAGTTCTTCATTTGTTATTTATCTAATAATCTGTCATTCTTAAGTGCATTTCCATAGGCACAGAATGACTATTATGGTGTCTGAGCTTTGCTATTACAGCACATGCCCATTTTTATAAGACACTGCTCGTGTGGAAATGTGCTACTACGTATACCTAAGACTGCACTCAGAGAGCAACACGTTTGCAGTCTCTTACCTCTTATTGAATATTCCTTACAATCACTAAGACTATTTCCTGGATCCAGTATTATAATACAGTATAGTTTTGATGAGGGAAAACTAAGCTGAGATGCAGTAAATCAGATCTCACCCCAAAATGCTGGCAATGTTATGTAAAGACAGAAGGGATTCGCTGTCAAAATCTGTGTTGATACTGCTGATAAAACAGTTAAAAGAGAAGTACTATCATTTATCCTGTAGAGGGCAGTAAATCTACAAATATAGCTACAAAATTAAACCCTAACACTATTAACAGCAGTGCAGTTTACAAAGAAATGCAGCTTTGTAAACAGTAATTGATGAATTTATGATCTAAAAAAAAAACAGCAAGCATTACAGCAAGATTTTAAAAATGATGTCAAAACAATATTCTTCTTAGTCTGTCATTTTCTGTCAAACATATGTGAAAATTGTTTCAATATAGGTTACTGGAAATGGTTTTACAGATTTAATTTCCTTTCCATTTTTCTCTCCATAGCAGGCATTTAATTTGACATGGTTTGACAACATTTTTATATAAGTACTCTGCTGCTTTGAGGACTTTTCCAATGTATAAAGCGTTTCAATCTCCACCTGTTTTTCAAGCCTTTACTCTAACTGGCGCATCATGGTGTCATGATAGCACATCATATTCTAAGAGAAGAAAATAGCTGCTAAAATAAAATGAATTCAGAGATGATACAAATGGAAAACTAATGATTAATTTATTGAGAACAGTAACAAGACAACATAATGTTACATTTAATTACCATCAGTTTTCTTATGATGATTAAAGTCTGTAACACTTATTTTTATGATACTTAACAGATATATAATGTACATTATTAAAGTTCATGGCATTTTAAGGCCTTAGTCCATATACTTGTACAATATTTAATTTCTTCCTTCTGCTTTTCTAGGACACACCTAAAATGGGTGATTTCAGCCTAAAACATCTAAAGGTAGCAACAAAGAAAGATAAGTAAACGTGCAAGACTGATTTCAAACCAGCATTAAGTAAATCCTTTCAGTCATTATAGTATGAAATAATCACATTTTTATTCAGTCCTCTCTGGACTATTTATGTATGGTAGAAATTTCCACATAGCAAGGTGAGAATATACTGTATGTAGTTTGGGAGCTGTTGAAGCTTTGAATGTTTTTTCTTTCCCTTACTGCCATAAATTAAAAGTGGAGAAAAAATATTGACGTATAGTGGAACTAGATCCAAGCATAGTGAGACAAATCAGAGGGGTATGGGAAATAGCCACTTATTGTATCATTTATTTATTTTGATTTGAAAGATTACTGGACAACCTATGCCTGCAATTCTGTTCTATGGAAACTGCAGCAAAGATATGCCAGCAAATTTATATCTAGGTGAATGGCGGTGTAGTTCTTCACTCTAGATGATTGTCACTGTTGAAGTGACACCCTGACCCCATGTGAAAAAATGGAGAAAGGGGTTATGGATGGTTGGATGGATGGATTTTTAAGAAACAGTTTCCTGGCTATGGATGGTCAGCAGGAAGACAGTACAAATAACACTAGCAGTTTAGACAAGAATCATTTTTTTTCATTCAGTTGTATTTATTTTAATGACTGGGTTGTGAAGGATCAGTCTACCATTGGAGGGGATATTAGTCCCACCACCACTGTCAATCAGTGTGCCACCCAGGTATGTGGTATGTGAGGAACAGGGTCTACAGTCCTTGCATCCACTCCAGTACCTCAGATAGCTCTGATGGCTATGAGAACTATAGTTCCTTGAGTCATAACATTGGATCCCAGTAGATTAAAGTACACACAAATCAGATTCAATAGCCACTTCACCAACTTTAACCTGGCCCTAACAGCATAAAGGAATATGTGCTACACATTAACCACTTATGGAGTGGAGACTTCGGCCTAGCACCCCAGTCCCCTTTCTCACCAATCTCTCCATGAACTAAAGTGTTTTCAAGTGCTCTTTATATATGGGACTACCTTGACTTTCACACACACACACACACACACACACACACACACACACACACACACACACACACACACACACACACACAGAATTCCTGGGGAAGGCTGGTAGAATATTCCAATTCCTCATTATTTTCATCCTGATAAGGTAGCACTATCACTATCCTAGGGGCCAAACACACCAGTTCCAACACCACTCTTGACTAACAGCCAAACATAAGTTATAAAAGTTGCAATAAACTCACTGGTAATGTGCCCAAGTAATCAAGTGTTGGAGACAGATGTTATAGCTTGCCGACCTACAGAGCTAAATAATATCTGTGATGACAAGTATTAGAGAGCTGCTATGAGTCGATAGATAATGTGAACAAATATTATATCATTGTCACTAACATAAATGTATGGCATTTGTGCTTGAAGAAGTACTGTAATATAATGAGTCCAGTGTGAGTTGCCATTTTGTTTATGAACTATTAACACTGTTGTTAATATGCTGTCATTTTGCATATAGTAATAGTTACCACTTATATTGCAAATGCTGGTGTATCCTGACTTTAGTGTCAGTGCCAATCATAGGTGCTCATTATGACTTGGTGTCAGAGCTAGGATTGTCCTCAAGAAATAAAAATGAAATTCTGATTCAAGCCAGAAAACTATCCTATCAGGTTGTGTAGTATTCATCAGTCACAGAGTAAGCCATTTTAACCACAATTTTTTTTATGTTACAAGTGCTCATTTTTCTAACCATTAGACATTTAGCCGTAGAAAACTAAATTTCTGTAACAAATTCATAAAGCCATTTGACTTGCCAGCATAGAGGCAGAGATTCCCATGCTTTAGAGAAGCAACCAAGTTGGACAGAGACAGAAGAAATTCAAGTAAACACTTTGTTGTAATATATTTGTACAATGGGGGAGGAAATACTCATTTCTTTTTCATTCTCAGAGAGCCAGACAGTTACAAATGAGTCCGTAATTAGTAAGCCCAGTGAACATATTTGCTGATTTTTTTAACTGGCTGAAAATAGGAGTTTAATGAAACAAAACATGAACAGATTAGAAATAATTATAATTCAGACGGATGATGCTAAAGTTAACTTTAGTATCATAGGATCATAAGAGTTTATTAGGTTAACACCCCTAGATCCTTTTTAGGCCTAGCCATTCATGCCCCAATTTTCAATAACCACAGGTTAGAATGGCTCTAGCATAAGCCTGTGCCTTAGTGCATCTATAAATCTCCTCTGGCCATAAGGGTCACAGGTGACAAGCCAGGGGGTGAAATTGTGATTTCCCACCCATTGGTCCAAATTGCTTTTGAATAGACTAATGGAAGAGCTGTGTTTCACATAAATGAGGGGTCTGTTCCAGAGAAGTGGTAATCTGTGAGACACGTACCTATCGCTCCAACATGTTTTGTTTATTTATTTATTTTATTTCACATTTTTTGACCGGGAATGTCCAACTGAGCTGAAAAGCCCTTTTTCAATGGAGGCCTGGGGAGAAAAGCGCCACAAATAGTACAATACAGATAAACAATTAGAAGTTATACATTTACAAAAATTAAAAATATTATTTTTTACAATAAGTGTAAATAAGAAAGCAATTCAATTTAACAATAGGGCAAGATGAACAAGAGTCGTAGTATACATTTAACTTTACTGAGCATCATTGTAATTGGGAGAGAGAGAGAGAGAGAGGGAGATGGAGGTTTTTACTAGAAGTTAAGGAGGTTGCTGGCATGGTTAAGATGCCAGTTACAAGAGAGGTAAAAAAAGGGCTGTTAAGTGCAGAGAGGAAAAGAGTGAAGCAGGAAAGCTTAGTGCGCAGGTAGAGCACAGGGTTGGGGATTGTAAGGAGGATTATGAGGGGTGAGAACATTGGCAAGACCAGTTAGTTTGCAAGTATGCCTTGATAGCCAGTTTGAATTGTTTAAATTGTTTGAGGGACCTAATTTCTAATGGCAGCCTGTTTCAAGACATAGCAGGATGGTAGCTATAGAGGCTGTATCCCATTTTAGTCCTAGGTTTATAGATCTGTAAAAGGTCTTGGTCTGAACCATGTAAAGATCTAGTGGGAGTATATTGAGAGATAAGAGGAGATGATCTGGGTCAGTAGGATGGCTGGTATAGACTAGAGCGAATTATCAGGAGCTGAAAGAGGAGAAATTGATGAGGTAATTCTAGCCAGTTTAGGTGTTTTATTGCGCGACAGTAATGGGATTTATATGTTTTGTGTGCTGCGAATCTAGCTACTTTGTTGTAGGTAGATTCTGATTTAGTAAGGAGAGGGGAGTTGAGATTTGTGAGGACTTGAGAGCTGCACAGTAGGCTGGATAGGAGGAAGGCATGAGAAAGGGTTACTTTCGCTTTGTTGGTGAGAAACTTTTTATTTCTATATAACAGGCCCATTTATTGAGTAGTCTTCTGAATACAGCTGTTGACATGCAAGTTAAACTTAAGCTGATCATCTATAATTACACCCAAGAGTTTTGTGCTTGATTCAACTTCAATAAGAGTGTTATTGAAGGAAAATATAGAGAAAGTAGGTTTAAGGTGATTAACATTTTTAGGTAAGAAAAGCAGGAGTTTTTTTTTTTTGGTTCAGAAAAAGCATATTATTAGAGAGCCAGGTTTTGACAGAGTTAAAGGATGCCTGAGTGGTAGAGATGAGTTCAGAGGGGATGTCAGCGATGGTGATGACTGTGGAGTCATCTGCATACTGTACCAAGGATGACTGGGCAGGAACTATAGAGTAGGTTAGTAAAGATGTGCAGACCACTCAACAGGATACCAAAGGCTATTACCACAGTAGCAAAACCAGTGAAAAAAGCTGATCAGGATACACCAGTACAAAACTTTTATTAAAACCAAAAATGAGTCTTCTCTAGTGCCTCGGCTTATAGAAAAGTCTTTACAGAGTACCTGTACGTTAGTAAAGATGTTAAAGAGTAATGGACTAAGAATAGAGCCTTGGGGAATACTCACTTTAACAGGTAGAGAAGGGGTGAGAGCAGAAAGCCATATCCCAGGTTGCTGTCCATCAGTGAGATAGTTGGAAAACCAGGCAACAGTAGAAGAGGAAAAGTTAAGGTTAGTTAGTTTAGTCATACCTCTCAGCTATCCAGATTTTTGCCTCATATTTTTGGTCTACTCCTCATAAAATTTGTAGGTTTATGGATTTTTGTCACATATCAGTGATTATTGAATTCATTAAATAAAGACAGGCATTTAAGTTTCAGACTTCATATCCTTCAGAAAATGCGGAGTAACACAAAACGTTTTATTCTAGCAACTTTGTAAGCATATAAGAGCGATATTTAAAATATGTCCCTTTTTTGGGGCTTTGTCCCCCCTACTATTTTTTTCTTTGTCCAGATTTCTTGTGATAAGATGTTGAGATCTTTGAGTTTAGTCAATAGACGTGAGTGAGACACAGTCTCAAAGACTTTTGAAAGGCCTAAGAAAAGGCAGGAGACAAGTTTGTTGTTATCTCTGCCTAGTGAAATAGTGTTAAGGAAGGATATGAGGGCAGCTGTAGTACTATGTTTGGGGCGAAAGGCATGTTGTGTGCGCATGAGCAGGTTTTCCTGTACTAAGTGTTGCATGACTTGCTTATGTATACATTTTTCCAAAACTTTTCAGAGTGGGGATAGGATAGAAATAGGTCTAAAATTAGTGATTTCTGTGGAGTTACCTCCTTATGTATAGGCAGAATGTAGAATTTTTTCCATATAGAAGGCACCTTTGACTCAGAGATAGAGCGATTTATCAGGATCAATAATGGGCAAGTGAGTCAGCTGCTAGCTAGAGAAAACAGGAAGGCATATTTTTAGCAGATCTGGAACAAGGTTTTAGCTTGGAGAGTAGAGACTTTATGTAGTTAGCAGGAACAGATTGAGGAAAAAAATTATTAGGAGAGTTTAAAATAGGAGAGGGTTCAGGGGAGTTAATAGTCCCGTTATTTCTAGAGTTAGTAGCATTAGTAGAAGAGGGATCATCTTGGATATTGATTCAATAAAGGCATATGTCACAGACAAGGTTTAGATCTGTAGATCAGGCAATTCTAGTGATGCTTGTTTTGCAAATGTGTAGCAGATCCATCAAGGCTAGATCAGAGAATGCCTTGTAGCTTAGGCATAGATTGCCCCTCAGTAGTTTGTAGAAGACAGTACAGGGGCAGGGCTTTGAGACATTCCCATAGGACATATTATTTACACCATGTATTCTTTTAGAGAGGAACCTCTGTGTCCACACCAACTGTTGCAATTGCCTGATCAGGTACATGCCAGAGGGTGCATTGTACTTGATTATTGGTCTAATGAGGACTGAGTATAGTGGGACTATCATCTCCTTAGATATGGATGCCATGCCGTTACTTACAAACTGTGTCACTTAGAAGGATTTTATGACTACCAAGGACACCTGGCAATCATATCTTTCAAAATCTTAGGGCAAGAAATCTGGACAAAGCCATAAATAAAAGTGGGACAAAGGCCCAAAGATAGGGACAATTTTTAAATATTGCTCTTACAAACTTAGAAAGTTGATAGAATAACAGGTTTTGCATTAGTATGAATTTTCTTAAGGGAATGTAGTCTGAAACTGAAATGTTTGTCATTAATTTCTAACTTCAACCTTTAATATTTGCCACTAAATTGCCGGAAAACCACAAATGTATGAAACACAGACCAAAAAAATGAGGCAAAAATCTGGACATTCTGCGAAAATCTGTACAGCTGAGAGGTATGCTGGCAATCAAGGTTCAGGTTACTGTCAACCTGAATTCTCAAGTCCCTTACCATTGGGTCTGCTCTTAGGAGAGTGTTATCAATGGTCATTTGCAGGGGTGGTCATCTTCCTAAAGGATATAATTATTCATTTTTTGCAATGAGTTTTAGGTCATGGTTCTGGCACCAGTTATTTGTCTGCATTAGACCTCCTTGGAGGATATCTACATCTTTGGGGATTCAGTGATTGCACTCAACATGCAGTCATAAGCAAAATTTGTCAGCCAGCGGCCTTCTAGATTTGCCTTGACTTTAAATAACTATATTTGAAATGGTAAAGGGTCCCTGTACCACACTCTGTTAGACATCACTAGCAACAAGCCTCTTGGTGGAGGTGGATTCCCCCACCCTAGCTTCATGTGTCCTATCTGTGAACCATTTGGCTACCCATCAGGGAACATATGGATTTATGCTCAAATTTGTGTGTTCTGTCTATAATACCAGAGTGAGGTACTGTGTCAAATGCCTTTGCCAGGTCAAGGTAGGCAGTATGTACTGTTTTGCCCTTGTCCATGGCTGTAATGACCTTCATAAAGAAGTCCACTAAGTTTAGTAGACATAGGTTCATAGGTAGGTACTAGGCTATCTGCCCAAGGGCATTTATAAGCCTAGCCACAGTGTGTCGGCTTTCGCCGCCCCATTGATTCATTAACTGATCGTCTGTCAGGCAGAGCCAATGAAGTGATCCCAGGGGTGTATTTTCTGTTACCCATCCACTCGTCAAGGTTTCTCTTGAAGAGAGTGTTAGTGAGGGCTCTGCCTGATGTAATTTGGAATTTTGTTCCAAAGCATGGGGAGTCTCTGTGACAGGAATCTATCCTTCCAGCATGTTCTATTTAGTGTTGTGGCGAGGTTTAGCTCACTAGAGCGTATGACTCGCAGTGACTTGGATTTCTTTAGGTGGAGCATGTCAATCAATTCTGAGTTGGACATGGCTTTGTAAGTCAGGCAAAGATCACCTCTGAGTAAGCAATATGCCACTGAGTCCAGTCAGAGTTTTTTCAGTCGGGCTGCATAGGACATATGTTTGAGACCAGTAATCCTCTTGGTGAGGTACTTTTGTGGTCTTTCCAGCTGTTGGAAGTGTCTTGTTAGGTACATCCCAAATGGGGCATTGTACTCTATGATGGGTCTAATGAGTGACGAGTAGAGGGGCACTATAACCTCTATTTCTAGATGCGAACCCTTTAGAAATTAGTGCGAACCCTTTAGAAATTAGATAGGCCACATAGAAGGATTCCCTAACTACTTTGGCAATATGATTGTCAAAGGAGAGATTACTATCTACCTGGGTCCCCAGATCTCTTATTACCTCCTCTGTATTAAGGGGGCTGCCACCTATGTGGTAATTCGTGGGTGTTTTATTTTTCCCAAATGGGATGACTATGCATTTTTTGGCATTTAGCTTGAGACCATGACTTTGACACCAGGTGTCCGTCTCAGTAAGGCCCTTTTGGAGGATGTCCGTGTCAGCCGGAGAGTCAATTATGGCTCTCCGTTTGCAGTCATTGGCTAACTTGGTTAGCCATAGTCTTCCTGTGTTTGCCTGTACTTCTGAAAAGTATATGCTGAACAGTAGGGGTCCCAGGACCAAGCCTTGCGGGACACCACTTGTGACTGGTTTAGAGTCGGACCTGGAGCCCACTCTTCTTACCGTGTGAGTTCTGTCTTTAAGCCAGTTGGCAACCCATCTCATGATGTAGGGGTTTATGTTCAGGCTGGTGAGTTTTTCTGTAATACCCGAGTAGGGAATGGTATCAAAAGCCTTGTTGAGGTCAAGGTAGGCTGTGTGAATCACCTTTCCCTCGTCTATGGCCTTGGTGACTGTCTCGAAGAAGTCAACCAGGTTTAGTAGGCATGATCTGCCCTTAACAAAGCCGAACTGGGTTGGGTCAAGTGTTTAGAGGTTCCCGATGTCTTTGTTAATGAGTTCCATGATGATGTGCTCCATAGCCTTGCAGACCAGGCAAGTCAGGCTTATGGGGCGATAGTTACCAGGGTCAGTTGTGGCCCCTCCTTTGTGGAGAGGAATAACCGTTGTTGTGCGCCATTCTATGGGCATGTAGCCTGTGGAGAGGCTGAAGATGAACATTGTGTTTAGGTGGGGGGGTTAGTTCATTCTGTAGTTCGTGCAAGACACAGCCTTGGACACCATCTGGTCCCATTGATGCTGTGTTTTTGGATTTTGAAAAGGCTGTTTTCACCTGTGTGTCTGTAATTTTTGGGACACTACACTTTTCCAGTATTGTTGTGGGCCCTTTTGGAGGTGAGAGAGGTTTGAAGTTTGCACTGAATCTATCTGCCAGGATGTTGGCAATATCAGTAGGTTCAGTATATTTTGTGCTATTTTGCACTAGTTCAGTGCATATCTGCGAGTTGCCACTTAGATTCTTAACATAGCTAAAGAAGGCTTTGTGGTTATCTTTTGAATCCTTGGCTATTTTTCTTTCGAAGTTAGCCTTGGATGATTTCATGAGGGATCTCAAGTTTCTTACTGATACTGATCAAGGATGTCTTTCCTTCTTGGGATTTGATTTTTTTCTGAACTAGTTTCCTCCTTCTATTGTATAGTCTGTTTAGTGTAGGGGCCACCAAATTGGTTTCCTTCTCTTAGAGGAGTGATTCTTGGTTTTGCTAGGGATGGCATGATCCATGCATCCTTGTAAGTGCTCATAGAGTGCATTTGTAAAGGTTTCTGCATCTTGGGCAGCATTATCCTTTAGCGTGGGGGCTGTGAAACTTACCACCTCTGTCTTAAGTAAGGTGAAGTTTGCTTTAGAAAAGTTTTTTACTGTGGTTTCCTTAGTTGGGGATGGTGGTGGGGTGTGGACATCCAGAGTGATTAGTTTATGGTCTGATCTAACCAGTGACGGGTTGGCCTCTGGTGTGGAACACCTGTCGCCCATGTTGGTGATGACCAGGTCCAATATGTTTTCACCTCTGGTAGAGGAGTTTACCAGCTGATCCAGGGCGTTTGGGTTGATGAATTCCAGAAAGCGCTGGGTCTGGGAATTTGTACTAGAGTAGTTTTCCCAGTGAATAGTAGGGTAATTGAAATCGCCCAATAACAGGGTGTTTGGTAGGACCTTCATGTTTTCCAGCATCTCCAGAAAGGTGGAGTGGTGGTCCTGGGTCATGGAGGGTGATCTGTAGCAGGCCACAATTTGCATTGCAGATTTTCCCTATGTTAGTTGCACATGGATGATCTCAGAGGTATCATGCTGCGCCACTAACCTGGAGGTGTAGATATCCTTGATGAATATGGATACACCCCCTCCTTTTGTGTTTCGGTTTATGTTCTGTGGCCAAAACGTGTGGTATGAGTTGTAGCCCAGTAGTTCTGGGGTGCTCTCTGGAGCCTTGAACCAGGTTTCAGTTACTGCACAGATGTTGACGTTCTCCATACTGAGGAGTGCTTCGAACATGTGCATTTTGAGACTGAAACTCCTGGCGTTGAGTAGCATAACCCTCAGTTTTTTTGTTAATTGTGCTGTTTACGGAGGTGGGTTTGACTTTTGAGCCTTACCTAAAAAAGGCACTATGGGGGCAGCAAGAGCCTTGGCCAGTATTTGAAAGCCTAGGGGTGACAGGTGCAAAAAGCAAAGCGGCTTGTCGAGCATGTCGTCCCAGGCTGACAGACACTGGATCCCCTTTGAATGACACCAGAAGCTTAGCCAATTGTTAAAATTGATCATTTTTTCTTTATACTGAGGTATCATTCTTGGTGAGGGCAGGATGCTACTCAGGGTCAGGGTCAGACCAGCTTGGGCTGCATAATCAGAGAGCTCTTCCATGTCTCTTTTCATGTAGTCCAGGGAGGTACATCTCAGGTCATTCACACCAACATGAACAATGACAGAGTCATATTTGTACTTGTTCTGGAGTGTTCTGAGTGCTTGTGTTATGTGGCAGATTCTGGCTCCCAACAGGCAGCTAACAGTAACCTTCTGCTTGTCCAGCCTAGTGAGTGGGATGTCAGTGTGCCAGACTATAGAGTCACCTATTACTAGTGTGTTAGGTATGTTATTTCGCCTTAAGGGCTGTGATTGTGCAGCACACTGATTTTGTGTTTTATGTGTCTTGTTTGTGACGGGAAGTGCAGGATGTTTGGGTGTCTGCTTTGGAGGTCTCTGATGCTTTTGCAGGTTTTTATTTAGAGCCTCCAAGTATGATTTTGTATATTTATGTGTATTTTTTGCCAGGGCTGTTTTAGTAGGTCTGTGTGCGGCTGGAGTTGTGGTGCAAGTGTTAACCTTCTCCTCTTGACTGTCTGTTCCAGTCTTGGGTGGAGACAGTTTGGCTTTATAATTGCATCTCTCGCATATGTTAGTGTTTTGTGGTAGGAGGAGAGGGTTGTCTGTGTACATGACCTGCCCTTGATGAAACTGAACTGGGATAGGTCCAGTAATTGAAGATTCCCCATGTCTTTGTTCATCAGGTCCATGATAATTCTTTCCATGGTCTTGAATTTAAGACTAGTCAGACATATGTATCTGTAATTCCCAGGGTCTATTGATGATCCATCTTTGTATAGAGAGATGACCATTGCAGTCCTCCATTCCCTAGAGACAAAGTGTGTTTGGAGGCTGTGGCTGAATAGAGATTCTAGCAGGCCTGCAGGTCATGTTTCAAGCTATTTGGGAGGCATCCTAGAATATTATCAGGACATACTGCTGCAGTGTTTTTTAGCACTGGAGAGTGAAGTGAGGACATGCTCTTTAGTGATAGTTGGAGGAGAAATGGTAGAAGTATTTCCTGGGGAGGAATGGGGGCAATAAGGTGGTGAAACTGGAGCAAAATTTATTGGCCAACAAATTTGTATATCCCCCAGTTTGGTATAAGATGTTCCATTTATTATTAGTTCAGCACACTGTTGGGTGTTCCCTTTAAGGTTGCATACATAAGTGATACAAGTCTTATGGTTATCCTTAGTCTGGGAGGCTATTTTTGTCACAAAATTGACTTTGGTGGACTTCATTAGTTCCCTGAGTTGCTTGTTGGGACTTCATTAGTTCCCTGAGTTGCTTGTTGGGACTTCATTAGTTCCCTGAGTTGCTTGTTGGGACTTCATTAGTTCCCTGAGTTGCTTGTTGGGACTTCATTAGTTCCCTGAGTTGCTTGTTGGGACTTCATTAGTTCCCTGAGTTGCTTGTTGGGACTTCATTAGTTCCCTGAGTTGCTTGTTGAGACTGATGAGGGATTTTTTTTTAATCTTTTGTACATAACCCTCCCTATTTTTGGGTAGGATTTTCTTTTTTTATTTTGTTGTACAACCTATTTATACTGGGGATCCACCAAGGGGACATGTTTTTGGAGTTTGTCCTAGGATTATTTCAGTTTGGTACTGCTGTTTCGATGCGGTTATTTACATACTTGTACAGGGTTTCTGTAAATACTTCCACATAGGCCACCATATTCTCTGAGTTTGGGGGTGCTTGGAATTTAAGTATGCCATCACTTAATACAGGTAGTTAGGCTTGGAAAAATTCTTAAAGGTTCTGGGATTTGCTGGGAGTTCACTCTTTATTTCAAAGGTGAATGCTTTATGATCTAATCTGACCAGCAAGGACATTACACAAAGGGGGTGGGAGTCCAATATTCCCTAATATTTCGAGTGCCAGATATAAGATATTTGTACCTTTAGTAGGTGTGCAGATTTGCTATTCTATCCAGAAATCTTTGAGTTGACATGTCAGTGATTGTGCATGTATCCCAGTTTATGGCAGACTAGTTGAAATCAGCCCTGAATATGGTGTTGGGCTGAATTGTGAGTAACTCACATACATTCATTTATGTGGTATGGTTATCTTGGGTCAGAGATGGGGACCTATAACTAGCAACGATTTGGAATTGGACTTCATATAAGGTTAGTTGTACATGGAGGGTGGATCTTTCCCCATTATAGGCAAATGGCCATGATTCCCCCCTTGCTCATCCTGGTGAGGGGAGCATCAGGGTGTCTCACAATGGAGTCTTCAATGACCAATTTATTGGGTTGCGTGGCAGTTTGCATTAAGGGCTTAGACGATGAGACATCATGATGCAGTTCTGTGTGTCTTGGGGAGAGCTGTCTTTGTTGAGTGTTCAGGAGGTTGTTGAGGGCAGTGTATTGGAGGCTTTTGAGGTTTGGGTAGAGTGCATCTAAGAGCCTCAGTATATCTGAGTTTATGTGTCTATTCCATAGTAGGTGTAGTATATGTCTGTTACTGGCAACCTGTTTGGAGATATCTGTGCCTGTAAGCAAGAGCTTTGCCTTCAAGGACAGTGTAAGAATATCTCTCGCATACTGTGTCAGTCAGCTTATGAATAAGGTGGCTGTCAGTAAACATGAGACCAATGCTACATTATCTCAAGATGCCCATTTCCACTAGGTCAGTTACAGAGACAGTAGGAAAGTGCACATTCATGGCTGTGGATCCTCTTTTTTGTGATCTACAAGGGGCGGTGCAATCAGAGTATGGAGTTACTGGGCTGGAGGGAGAGGTCTAGCATTGACATAAAAAAATCAGTACAAATCAATATTTATTTCACATTTGTTAACTGGGTTGGTCCAACTGAGTTACAAAAAACCCATTTTCAGTGGAGACCTGAGGAAATAAGCTCCAATAACTTCTACAGCAATAAAAAGTAAAAAAAAAAAAAAAATATATATATATATATATATATATATATATATATTATACATAAGATAAAATAGAGTACAAAATCAAATGCCATTATACAGTACAAATTATAGTTGCCACATAATACTAAAATATATATATAAACATACAAACAGTTTAGTGACAGTACTGAAAAGCTAGCATATTCTAATATTTACAAGACACTTCCTAAGTAGAGGTTGTAGAATGTGAATAGAGAGAGGTATATGGGAGGTTAAGTGGTTTAGATAGGTTTAACTATTAAAGAAATAAAATACTTAAAAATAGCAAATGATGTTTGTAAAACACAGAAAAATGTCAATTGTAAAAATAAATATGTGTTGCCCAGTATCAGAGTGAAGCTAAGTGAAGCAGAGTAGCTTTAAATGCAGAAGACGTAACCGTTATCATGTTGAGTCAGAGCAGTGAATAGTACGAGACAGAAGGTATAAAAGATGTATAATGCTTTGACAGTTTGCTGTGGTTTATAAAACAAGGTTAATGAAAGAAGATTCTACTGAGAATAAAACCAGTTTTCTGGGTTCAATAACTACTATGTCTAATAATGAATAAGACTGACAAGGAAAACAACCTTTAAGGGGTCCAGTGTTACTGTGATATCACTTTCCATATAGAAATATCTCAAGGCATCTGTGGTTGCATGAAGCATAGGCAAAGATATTTTGCCCTGCAAGCAAACAAGTGAATTGGTGGAGGTGTAGCCATGTTTTAGTAGAAGGGGCCCACGTTCTGGGTTTATGTGCTCAATGTGTGCATACATCTCCTAAGCAGAGCAGCGGCATGTGAATGTATCTTGTCTGCTAGATTAATGAAGTCAGTGTGAATGAATTTGAAGTGGTCTGCTTTACCATGATCAAGGCTGGCCTTAGGTAAACTTGCACCCTAGGTGAAAGCCTCTATGACCACCCCCTACCCCGAATGACAAAGCCATCCTGGTCTACTCACAACTAGGTTGATAGGTTCATAGGTAGGTACTAGGCTATCAGCCCTGGGGCCTATTCAAGCTCAGCCAAAAAAGTACCCTGGCTTTTGCCACCCAAGAAAATTATTTTCTTGTGCCACTGTCGAGCAGAGCCACAGAGGTGATCCCCGGGGTGAATTTCCTATTTCCCATCCAATCATCAAGATTTTTCTTCAAGAGTGCTAATGAGGAGCTTTGTTTGATATAGATAGGTAGTTTATTCCAGAGTATGGGAAGTCTCTGGGACAGGAATCTATCCCTCTGGCATGTTCTGTTTATTGTGGTGACAAGGTTTAGGTCCCTAGAGCGTGTAGCTCGGAGAGATTGGGATTTCTTTAAGTGGAGCATGTCCAAAAGCTCTGGGTTTGACATAGCTTTGTATGTTAGGCAGAGATCACCTCTGAGTAGGCGATATGCAATGGAGTAAAGCTGGAGTTTTTTGAGACGGTCTGCATAGGGCATCTGTTTGAGGCCAGTAATCCTCTTTGTGAGGTATTTCTGTGGCCTTTCCAGTTGTTGTAGATGTCTTGTGAGGTACATACCAAAAGGGGCATTGTACTCTATAATGGGTCTAATGAGTGATGAGTTGAGGGGAACAATGACCTCTTTTTTTCTGGATGAGAAACCTTTTGTGATGAGGTGTGCCATGTAGAAGGATTTCCTGACTACTATGGCGATGTGATTATCAAAGGAGGGACTACTGTCCACCTGTGTCCCAAGGTCTCTTATCACACTTTCGGTGTTAAGTATACTACCGCCTATGTTGTAGTTCATGGGTACAGAGTTTTTACAAAAGGGGATGACGATGCACTTTTTGGCATTGAGCTTTGACACCAGGCATCTATCTCGGTGAGGCCATTTTGTAGGATATTCACATCGTTAGGAGTTTCGATTATGGCTCCTAGTTTGCATTCATCTGCGAACTTCGTTAGCCAAAGACCTTCTGTGTTAGCCTGTACTTCAGAGAAGTAGATACCAAACAGGAGAGGACCCAGGACTGAATCCTGTGGTACTCCACTTGTCACTGGTCTGAAGTTGGATTTGGAGTCTGCTACTTTCCCACTGTGGGTTCTGTCAGTGAGCCAGTTGGCAACCCATCTTGTGACATAGGGATTTATACCTAGTTTAGTGAGTTGATCTATAATTCCAGCGTGGGGGATGGTGTCGAAAGCCTTGGCAAGATCTAGATAGGCTGTGTGAACCACCTTACCCTTGTCTACGGCTTTGGTGACTGCTTCAAAGAAGTCTATCAGGTTTAGGAGACATGGTCTGCCTTTTACAAACCCGAACTGGGTGGGATCCAGAGTTTGGAGATTACCAATGTCTTTGTTTATAAGTTCCATGATGATACGTTCCATAGCCTTGCAGACCAGGTTCGTCAGGCTAATGGGGCGGTAGTTCCTGGGGTCCGTGGTGGCTCCCCCCTTGTGGAGTGGGATAACCGTTGCTGTGCACCATTCAGCAGGCACAAAGCCTGAGGTGAGTCTATGATTGAACATGGTACTTAGGTGGGGTGCCAGTTCGTTCTGTAGTTCATGTAGAATGCAGCCTGGGATGTTGTCTGGTCCCATGGATGCTGTGTTCTTGGCTTTGGAGAGTGTGATTTTTACCTGTGCAGCTGTGATTACAGGAACTTTGCATTCTTCCAGTATAGAGATGGGCTCTTTAGGGGATGAGAGGGGGGTAAAATTAGCACTGAGCCTATCTGCCAGGATGTTGGCAATATCAGTTGGGTCTGTATATTTAGTGCCATTGTGCTGTAACTCAGAGCAGATCTGAGTGTTGCCATTGAGATTCTTGACATAGGTATAGAATGCTTTGTGGTTGTCTTTAGAATCAGTGGTGATTTTGTTTTCATAACTAGCTTTGGAGGATTTTATCAGGGATCACAGCTTCTTACTGAGGCTGACCAGGGAGCTCCTCCACTCGTGGGATTTTACTCTCTTTTGCAAGAGTTTCTTCCTTCTGTTGTACAGTTTGTTTATGGCAGGGGACCACCAGATTGACTTCCTTTTTTTGGAGGATAGTGTCTTGGTTCGGTAAGGGATAGCACGATCCATACACTCATGTAAGTGCTTATAAAGTGCAATTGTGTAGGATTCAGTAGTCGTAACTGTATTGTCCATTTGCATGGGTGTCATGAAGTTCACCACTTCTGTCTTAAGAAGCATGAAGCTGGCTTTGGAGAAATTTTTTACCATGGTTTCCTTAATGGGGGGTGGAGGCAGGATGTGGATATCTAGGGTAATTAGCTTATGGTTGGATCGGACCAATGAGGCGTTGACTTCAGGTGTGGAACACTAGTCACTCATATTGGTAATGACTAGATCTAGGATATTGTTGCCCCTGGTGGAGATGTGGATAAGTTGATCCAGGGCATTGGAGTTTATGAATTCCAGAAAGCGTTGAGCGAAGGAGTTGGTACATGAGTAGTTTTCCCGGTTAATGTTGGGGTAGTTGAAATCGCCCATTATTAGGGTGTTTGGTTGAACCCTAATATTTTCCAGTACATCAAGAAAAGAGGAGTGGGAATCCTGGGGCATGGTGGGTGATCTGTAGCAAGCTACAATTTGGATTGCAGTTTTGCCCAGAGTTAGTTGCACTTGGATAACCTCAGCTGCATTATGCTGAGCAACTAGTCTGGAGGTGTGGATATCCTTAATGAATATGGACACACCTCCGCCTTTGGTGTTCCGGTCCAGGTTACATGGCTGAAAAGTGTGGTATGAGTTATAGCCTGGTAGTGCAGGGGTGCTCTCTGGAGCCTTGAACCAGGTCTCAGTCACTGCACAGATATCGATGTTCTCCATTTTAAGTAGTGAATGCATTTTGAGATTTAGACTTTTAGCATTGAGTAGCATCACACTCAGTTTTTGCTTGCTTGTTCCTGTTACGGTGGTGAATCCAGTTTACTTTTTTTCCTGCAGTCATTCATTCATTAATTCAATCAACATATTTTATTTAAGAGTGATTGCGGTATGACAACCATGTAAATAACAAATGAAGTCATGTTTTTTCAAGATGCCCTGGGTACATTTTAGTTTTTAAACAGCATTTTCATCTAATTATTGCCGAAACAAAAAACATACTCAAAAAATATTCAGTTTTTCTTTTCAACTTAGTTTTTTTTTCCTGTATCTTTTCAGCACATCTAAAGTAACCAAGAATGCACTGTAATAACTGCAGATGAAATAATTGTATTGGTCTGGGGGCCACTAAACACCCAGAAACCATAATGTTCTAGAAGCTCTGAGATGGATTTTAGAGTTGTTTTAAACAACCTTTCTTCAAAGATTGCCTGATCAAAGAAAGGATTCATCTTACTCTTCAGTTTTGCATTTTCCCGTTTCCACTCAACACATCCAAACTAACCAAAATTAAACTGTATTACAGCAGAAATAACTGTATTAAGCCAGGGAATTGGACCGCTAAACCCACTGAAGCCATGAAATTTCCAGATGATCTGAGTTTGATTTTTGAGTATTTGTAAACAACCCTTTCACCCAACAATGTCAGAAACGAAAGCCATGATTAAGGAAAGAAATTTAGTCTTCCTCCTCAGCATTGCTTTTTCCTGCATCTTTTCAAAACTCCCTTACTGACCAAGGCTACTCTATATTAACTAAATTAAGATGGGGTCTGGGGACTGCTAAGAACCCAGAAGCAATGGGATTACAGATTTTCTCAGGTGCATTTTATAGCATTTTCCTAACTAGCTTTTTGATCCAGTGATAGCCTGAACAAAAAAATCATGTGAATAGATGTAGTCTGAGCACGTTTAGGCTGTGCTGACTTAATTAAAATCCCAACAGGCTGTCAGTTATATGCATTTGCTGGTGGGATGATTTGTCAATTAATTCTTTCTACATTAAGGTGTTCTAAACTAGACAATCACTGAGATGACTATTTACTTCAACCAAGGGGGTAGCTAGAGATCTTGAGAAGAGATCTATGCCTGGCATATAGGGCATTGTCAGACCCCACGCTGAAGGACATCCTGCATATCCACAAAACAAACAGCACTAGAGTTACCCATTCTAAAGACTTAAACCTTGCCTGTGATATAAATAGGAACTGCTGGAGAGATGGGCATGTATCCCAGAGACACCCTGTCTTTGGAACAGACTCCCCATCCATGTGAAGCAGAGTTCCTCCCTAACCCAATTTAAGTGTAATTTGGACAACTGGATGGGGAAAAGGAAATCCATCCTTGGTTTGGCACCTATGTCTCTGATGGGCACAGGCAATCTCTAAATGGCTCATCTACCAGGCCCCTGCTTGTAAATGATTCAACTCCCAAGCCACTGCTTCCACTTATTAAGGGTAACAGAACTTGTCAGAGATTTGGGATGCGTGGCTAGGGTTAAAAGGCTTAAAAAGGCCCTTCTGGTCAGACATATATAAACAGCAGCTTATTTACTCTCCTCCAAATTATAGCCACCTCTATATGTATCAGATGTCTGATTGTGAGGAAAATAAAAAATAAATAGTAATTACAGTAATGTTTCCAACTTGTTACTTATAGAGACAGTACAGTACAGTGGCCCCCATGCACCTCTCTGAAGTTTGTGAGAAAAGTTTCTTAAGTAATGAACAGACTGTCCCCAGCCCAGGACTTTATATAGTGATCTCTGAGGTTTGGGAAGAATATTAAAGAAATAACAACATCATCTGCATTCCCCACACAAATACAATGACCTTCTGTGTACACCGATGATCAGGGCTGGTTTTAGAATAGGTGGGTTTCAGGCCAGAGATGATTACCATGCCGATGTTAAAATGCACTTATGCAGCCTTGTTTGTGGGGGCCATCAGCCTCCAGAAGTTCTGCAGGTCTGGATTTTCTGTGTGGCATTTATCTTTTTTTTTTTTTTTGAGGTGACTGTTGAACTGAACAAGTGACAACAGGATTGATTACTTTCATCCAGGCAATCCCGCCAAACAGTTATAGCCACTTTGATGTGCAATTCACATGTTTGACTGTTATAAGAGAGGATGACGGTGTAATGTATTTCTTCTTTTTTCCAAACAAACAAATTCCACTCAGTAAAAAACACTGCACACTGCTTTACATAATCACATTAGTCCTGCAAAGCCAAAATAATAAGCAAAACACATCTCGAACTCTTAGCTCAAGAAATCTGGACAGCGCCAAAAATAATGACGGAACAAAGGCCTAAAATTAGGAGCAGGTTTTAAATATTTCTTAGAAGGATGACAGAATAAAATATCTGGCATTAACATGCATTTTCTGAAGTCTGAAACATAAATAAATAAGCACGGATATAAACAGGACGTGCTGGAGGGATAGATTTATCACTCAGAGACTCCCTATGCTGTGGAATAAAATCCCGGTCCATGTGAGGCAGAGCACCTCGCTGGCTCTATTCAAGAGAAATCTTGACCTGTGGATGGGAGATCGTAGGTTTACCCCGGGAATCATCTCTGTGTCACTGCTGGACAGAGGCACAACAAACTAATGGGTACAGTATTTTTTCATATAAAGGGTGGCGTAAGCCACAAAACTTTGGGCTAGGCTTATAAATGCCTTAGGGCAGATAGCCTAGTATAAACCTATGAACCTATGAACCTATAAATATCTGTCATTAATGACTTGCATCCTCACTGAATTGCCAGAAAACCACAAACTTTAAGAGGAGCAAAGCAAACGTATCAGACAAAAATATGTGAATATCTAGACAGTTGACAGGTATACAAGCAAACAGCAGCAGACAGCTAGTCATTTCCTTCCAAAGAAGGCAGCCTCAGAGATTATGCCTAGTCTGCCCTAGCATAGGAGGTGCACAGTGAAGTAGTCCATCTTACTCTCACAAAAGCACACTAGCCCTGCAAAGGCAGATCATGACTGTTTTAAACTGAGCAAATGACAAGATGGTCAGTTACTTTCATTCAGCCAAACACAACCACCACCCAAGCAGTTATAGCACTGACATCTGATGTAATATTTCACCTCTGCAGTTCTCACAAACAAGTTACCACACATTAAAGTATTCCGATCCAAGTTACTCCACATAAATCACAATGCCAGAAAAATATTGCTCAAAATATCTGGTTGATAACTGCCAGCATCTCTGAAAACAAACAATGCTTGTCTTATATAAATTTGCGAAACAAATCAGAAAGCCTGAAATATTTCCATGGATGCATTCAGGCTGTCATATCTACCAGACACAAGCCCAGATCTAAAACCAAAAGCAAACCACACTGGTGGAATCCTTATCTTAGCAGGCTTTATAAAAAAAATGTCATGGCCAAAATCAAAAATAGCAACTCTTATAGAAATAAGAGCTCTTTGAATCAACTAAACATGGTCTAACAAAGTCCAACAAGGCCAATTATGATGTCAGGATAGCCTCCCAGAAGGCCTTCTTCAGCTGTCAGGTATCTTAAAGGTAATACTCATCAGTGTGCTGAACTGGTGGTAAATGGCATAATCTTCACTGACACCAGGGTGACATAAATCTACTGACTGATAACTTCACCCCCCCCCCACTACCCCCGACCCACTGCCCATAAAATCCCTTGTAGCATATATCCTCCTAATTGTCAAAAGGGAGCAGGTCCCAGAGGTGCTCACTAAGGCCAGAAATACTGTTTCACTGACCCACAACAATATCCCTGGTTGTCTCCTAAATAGCCTGAAATATGACTTAGCAGGACCACATCAGGCACTCTTCAGTTACAGCCTCAAAACAGGTTACACGTCAGGTGAATGGAGAGCTGCAATGGTCATCCCTCTTTATAAGGGGGACCTTCAAATGACCCTTGGAACTACAGAATCATCAGTCTGACAAGTCTAATATAGAAAGCCATTAAACAAATTACCATGGAAATGATCAACAAGGACAGTGGCAACCTACAGACACTGAAACCATCCCAGTTTGGCTTTAAGGGAAGATCTTGCCTAGTAAATTTGGTATATTTCTTCAGGAGGGTAACCATAGCTATGGATTAGGGGGAAAATGATGAATCCTACCTACCTTGTCCTGGCCAAGACGTTCAATACAATATCCCACTCAGTTATTGTTGACAAACTCTTGGAACTAGGCATAGATCCTACATAATTTGCTAGATTGCCAGCTGGCTCACAGGTAGGGCTCAAAAAGTCAAGATCGGTGACACTACCTCCACCAAGAGACTGGTCACCAGTGGAGTACACCAGGACTCTGTGTTGGGCCCACTCCCATACAGTGTGGTCCCTGGGCACTGACATTCATTCAGGAATGTTGGCGCTTTTCCAAAAACACATTATTACTTTCAAGGACGTTATCATTGTCTTGCCAGGGAGAGCTTTGCTTTTTGACCTGCAGTGCAAAGGAAAATTTCTCCATCTTGTTTCCATCTATGCTTTACCAATGTCATTGACAGATGTAACTTGTTTAAGGTTTTGCATCCTTATTTTCTGGTGAATTTTCCTTTATTGTTTTGCAGTGACTTCAAATGTCGGGTCCTGCCCAGATGGAAAGGGATATACAACTTTGTTTGGATCTCCTCCATCTGGCCTCCTTATGAATTGGAGGCAACAATGACTATGTATTTTCATGTGGATGTTTGTTCCACTATTGATTATTGCTGTTTGTCACCCTCCTTTTCCTGTGCCAGCTTTATGTTTCCACTTCCAGACTTCCACTTCTCCTCAAGGCAGAGGATTATCCCATTTTGTGGCACCTTGGATGTTTACTTCTGCTTGGACAGAAATTGTGCAGGAGTTGTGGTTGGATCATTTAATGCTTGTCTAACTCTACCCATCCTTTTCCATTGGTGGTCAGCTTTTAAGGCTAAGTACACCTCCGGGTACACCTGGTTTGCTAAACAGTTTGAAGCAGTCTTTTACTGTGTATTTGGACTTTAAATCTGCTCTTGGCATTGATGATGACCACGCCATAGTCCAGCTATGACAACTTTTGCTTTCAATGTTGCCAGGGCACAAAGTGTTTTATGGAACCTAGCATATTTGCTGAAAGGGCGCAATGAGCAATTCTTACCCTACACTGGTAAGATGATTCTACAGAAAGAAATTTATATGCACAGCCTTCTACAACAGGATGTAGTGGAAATACAGAATAAGAGTGGTATTTTATGAACTGTGCATGATTACGAAACTTTATATTCTGACAAGAATGTACAGTGAACTACATGGCCAATTCCTCCCATGCCAGCCACCTTTCGTGCAGCCCTTGATCCACTCATCACTTGCCAGGAAGCAAATATGGCTGTTTCCTCCTTTGCCAATAGGAACAGTGTTCCTGGAATCGATGGTCTTCTTACTGTTTCTTTCAGAACCCATTGCCTGCCTCTTCAATAACTGGTTGACCTATGGGTTTCAATTAAGGGAGTTCTTAGCTACTGCATTAAAATTCTTGCGGAAAAAGGGGGACCACCATGTTTTGGCCAACTTGCACCCTAATTCACTTTGTAATACAGACTACAAAATGTTCTTCCAGGTCTTACACCTCTGCTTACATTTACACATGTTTTTTCTTACTGGACTTGGACACCTATGGCATTTCCGAGAAGCACATCACTGATCTGTGCCTCTTGAAGTCCATCTTTTCTTACATTTCAACTTCTGCTGCTGCTCTGATCTTGTCAAGTGACTTAACCAACACCTTTGACAATGTGGATCACAGGGCTTTATTCGATATCCTTATTGCCTATAGATGCGGCCCTCTTTTCAAACATTGTGTTACTACGATATACTCTGCGGCTATGATCACACCTGTTGTTAATGGCTGGATTGGATCTACCATCACCATGAAAAATGGCATCCATCAAGGCTGTCCTCTTAGCAGCTATTTCTTCACGGTTGTTGTTGGAGCTATTTTTTTACAAGGCGGGAGTGGAATTTTGTTTGGTTCCTCATTCCTTTTAATGTGCTGGAGTTTTTGTTCATGTCCTTTCTTATGCCAATGACGTGATAATTGATGCTGGGTTTGTTCCAGTCTTGCTGAAGATGCTTGACTTTTTTAAGGTTGCCTTTTCATTAGCTGGACTTTCTTTGAACCTTTCCAAATCCAAAAGTTATGCTCCTTTTCTACTTGCTCCAGTGCAGGAAATCACCTTTTCCAGTCATGGCATTACTATTTTGGGTGTTTCCTTTGGATCGCCAAGCTTTGTATCCACTGCATGCGATTCACTCCACACAAAAGCCTGTACTCACCTCTCTTTTTGGTACACCTTCACTCTTTCCTACACTAAGAAAGTTTATTTGCTGAATGGAACCTTCCTTAGCCTTCTGGGTTATGTATTTTCTGTCTGTTTCTTCCCTTTCTCATGGACATCAAGATTGATCATGGCTGTTTTTCAATTTTTGAGGGGTCCTCAGTCCAATTAGGAGAGGGGTCCTCTTCTCTCCACCTCACAGAGGAGGATAATCCTTGATTCATCATGTTCTATTCCTGCACTATGTTTTTATACCTAATTCTGAGGCATCTACAGTCACCAGACCTCTCCTTATTAGGTCTTCTTTTCCAGCCCCTACAGGGTGATTCTGACCTGCCTGCCTACCTCATGGGTAAATGGAGTCACTTGCTCCTGGATGATGAGCACCATGATATACAGATGATGTTATTAAGTTGGAAGGTTACACTACCCTCCTTATCACAATCCAGAAGAGAATGGTACGATACCCTTCTTAAACAATTTCATTCCATTGATGGCTACTCCGGGTATTCCATTTGGAAGCTGAATGGCTTATGGTCCAGGAGGAAATGATACATGACTTTTCCTCAGTTGAAAGACTTTTTATGGAAATGCTCCTTGTACAAGTCACCTAGCAGGGCCTCATTGGTTTTACGGCCTATGGAACTCCAACTGCGTTTCCGACCTGATTGTCATGGTTTGGAGGATGCTGCACATATTTTTTTGGATTGTAAAAGGACAATTCATTTCTAGGATGGGGTACAATGGCTTTTCCTATCCAGTTATTTGTTTCCTGTCCCTTTGGAGAAATGTTTATATGAGAACTATAACTGGCACAGGCAGATTAAGTCTTAGTTTCTGGTATGCGTATTTTATGGGCTACACAATGTCATGAAGCAAAACTACCAAGACTTTTCCTGTTGCATCTATGTTGCAACAACTTAGACCATGGTTATATCAAAGAGGGTACAGATGTTAATTGTTTCATTTTCTTAACTGTTTTTTCTAGGTTCTGACTTGTTATAGCAGCCTTTCTTTATAATACATTTTCCTTTTGTGGACTTTATATTACATTTCAGTTGCTTTCAAGAATCATCCTGTAGTGGCTGGCAAAAGAAGACCTAATTAGGAGAGGTCTGGTGACTTTTGGAGGATGGCCTAATGGTTAAGGTGTTTGCCTTACAAACACAAGGTACAGGGTTTGAGTCTCACAAGGAGTAATTGGCTAGGCTTAAAATAGCTCGCAAGGGCAGTTAGCCTAGTACTAATCTATGAACCTATGAACTTACTTTTTTCTGTATTAACTTTCATTATTCCCTCTTTCAGTTATTTGTGAAAGTGTAAACCACAACAGTTTGTATATGACTTGATGAACCTTTTTTTGATTCAATTTCCTTTGTATTTGTGATTTATAATAAACATGCAGATTAATTCTGTTTAGCATCTACTTCTCAGAAGTCAATGCTAATGTTAAAGGCCTCTGGCAAACCAAGTTCACAGACAACTAATAATTGGGACCTATCATAGACCCCCCCCCCCAACATGACACCAGCATCCTTCAAGAGTGTCTAACACAAACAAATGACTGAAAAGCCATGGATTAAAACTTAATGCAAATAAATGCATTATAGTGCCCTTTGGGAAAGCATCCACCCAAGCTAATTATTTCAATGATAAAACATCCCTAAGAGTTTACCTGATAGTTGGGGATCTAGGAAAATATGTAGACAGTAATCTGGTGTAATCTGGTATTTGATCAACATGTAGCCAAGATTGTAAGAAAATAATTCTATGACACCCAACTCATAAACAAGGATATGGCATTTGGGTCCAAAGATATAATAGTACCACTCTACTCAGCCATTATCAGACCCATCACAGAGTACAATGCCCTCTCTGGCATGGACATAGCCAAGCACTTGCAACAGCTGGAACACCTTCTAAGGTTCTTCTCCAGAGCAATCCAGGGTATGAATACCCCAGCCTACACAGATCTCTTTAAGGTCCTACCACTTTCTCAGTCTCCTACTGGTTACTGAGAGATGATCTATGCTTAGCATAGTAAGCATGCTTGGATCCAGTGCTGCTGGATCTCTTGTACATCTGCAGGAAAAGCACCAGAAGCACTAGATACAAGGACCTGAACTTTGTCTGCAACATAGATATTACCTGCTGGAGGGACCAATATGTGTCTCAAAGGATCCCCCTGATATGGAATAAACAACCCTTTTACGTGAAGCAGAATTCATCCCTGACCCTGTTCAAAAGAAACCCTGATCATTGGATGGGAAATTGTAAATTCACCCCCAGCATTGCTGCCATGTCTTTGATATAGAGAGGTCAACAGTAAGTAAATTCATTCCCAGCTAATCTGCCCCCCATAATACTTAGTTACCTCTTAAATAACATACCCCACCATATAGGTGTCCGAGGAACTCTTGGACAAAAACTAGGGTTACATGGCTTGGCTTATACAGACCCTGGTGGTTGTTAGCCTAGTATGAACCTATGAACCTATGTAATAGCCAGTAGATGGTGATACAATGATCCATTTAAGTTCTGTTTCTATTATTACGAAGGTAAAATATAAGTGGGATGCAAGAAGTACAAGTTGTTATTATACATTTTTAATAAAAAGTGGATCAATATCAACCCATACATTCTTAAAACTCACATTAACCTCTGACAGTAATCCCACAAATAGCTAACATATCCATTGAGTTTAATGGGCATGTACGGACTGGAAGTACATTGTTAGGCCTTTCCTGTGTCTCTCACACACACACAAACACACACACACAGTTCCATCAAAACACCTTTACAATACAGCTGTGTTTCAAAATTGTTTGTACCTTCAGAAAAGACTGTGCTCATTGGTAATATGTTTTGCATTTTTACAACTATCTCAGTAATACGAGTTTTTTACTTTAGCTCTACATTCTTTCTTGTATACCTCAACAATACTAATTAGAACTGTGACGAGATTATTTGAAAACTTCACCATATACACAGCCAGATATTTCTCTCATCAAATCAAGAAAAGTTTAATTAAAAAAGTGTCTGCTTGCAAGGTATAGCATAGGACTGTGGAAACATCTCTGAAAAGAAAGCAATTTGGATAGAAAACTATTGATATGCATACACATGCACACACATGCATGTTCATAGGTTAGTACTAAGCTAACTGCTCTTGTGAGCCATTTTAAGCCTAGCCAATTATCCCTTGTGAGACTCAAACCTTGCACCTTGTGTTTGTAAGGCAAATACCTTAACCATTAGGCCACCCTCCCAACCCAAAAGGAACCCCAGCCAAGAATCAAACGGGAGATCCTCTTGTTGTGAGGCAACAACACTACCACTGCACCACTGTGCCATTTTAAAAGGACTGCAGCACCCACCCACTTTACAACACAGTACAGTATCAGCAATGCATCTATCTACTGTGGGAGTAGAACCCACAACCTTCTGCATCAAAAGCTACCTGTTGTGCTATTAACAATGCAATGCACATATAAAATCAGAAAATGATAACACTCTGAGGCTTGCAGATTTTATGGTATCAATTTCAGTGGGAAACAAACCACCATAACCTGTTGTCTTTGTCCCCCTCTGCCTGAGTAGCTCCAATTGCAGAGAATGTCAAACAGAACAGAAAATGGTTGTTCGGGCACATGTGCAAGAAAGCAGATGACAATCTGGTAAAGAAGACTTGGGACAGAAAGGAAGAAAGCACTAAGAAACAAGGGCATCCAGCAAAGAGATGGATGGTGGACTATGTGAGAGAAGACCTGAAACAGTCAGGCATGACTGACAAAGAAGGTAGGAGAGTGGCACTGAACTGAGAAAGATGGTGACAGTTAATGTGACACCCTGACCTTATATAGAAAATGGAAGAAAGGGGATCGATGATGTTGATGTTGAGGAGGAGGATGACTACAGAGGAAACAAAAACTAATGAGGGTTTCTTGGTTGAGCTGAATGTTTTCATGAAATATAGTCTTTCACCCTAAAAGTGATACACTTAATCAAAAGCAAAAGCAAACCCCTTACAAATTATCAATAACCTAATTAAAATCCTCCAGCAATCTCTTGTTGCACAAATTAATTAAACAATGACAATTGCGGGATTGTATTAGGCTGGTGGTGTCTCATCTGTAAACTGATTTATTGCGTGTTATATATTTAAACATTTTTCTAATTCAGGCAAGCATATTCTTGTGATATTTTAAACAAATCAACCTTTCCCTTTACTCTGTCCCAGCAGAGTTATAGAACCAAATGGTATGACTTAATATGGAATCTTGTTCTTCTCAAGTTAGTATGCACTTTTAAGCTACCGTTTTTTTTTTTTTGCAGCATTGATAGCCCTCTGGTCTTCCTACCTCTTTGGCTGTCATGGTCCTTCACACTGCTTCAGTTATGTCACTGCAGTGGATGACATCCTATAAAACTACTTCACTCCAGCATTGAGATTCCATGCTTTTCTTTACAAGGTAGGAAATGCCTGCCTACCCCAGCTGTGCTCTTTCTGTTTGTTATAACAATGCAACTCATGACATGTCACAAGCTCATCATCATGCTCACCTTCCAGAACACAACTTCACAGTGGTACACAATCTACGGTAACATCTCACCCAGCCATTACTCAGAGACAGTCCTCCCCTTTTAAGTAGGCATCCCACTACCCAGACTGATAATCATACTGCAATACCACAGCATAGCATGATGCCTTTTCCCTGTTCCTGCAGACTCGCAGATATTTAATAGTCCATACATTTTCCTATGAAGCGTATCTTCATGTGCAGTCCAGGTGCTCAGATCTGTGATCAGCTAATGTTACCGCTTTTATCAGGTAATGATCACAATTTATATTACCATTAGAAAGGTTTTAAATGTTAATGGGAATTCCTATTGTACTGGTGTTGATGTCATTAACAAATGTCACTTGTGACTGCACTATTTCGTACTTGTGAGATTTTTTCTATTACACGGTATATTCCTTTACCTCATGGTGATAGTTATCATGTTATGCTACATATATCAGGGAATTTTATTTCCATGGACATTGTTCACATACAATGGATATGGTGATGGTGTTTCACCTTACAAATAAATGCCACAGCTAAGGAAGCAGATCTAAGTCAAAACATCTATAAAAAATAGGGCTAATACAAAAGAAAACAGATAATGACATTCCAGTATGTTTGTTTGTTAATTTATTTTCATTTGTTAGAACACTGACCCCAGTGGAACATTTCAGACTCAGCTTGGGACAGTAGAACAGACAGAAGATAACAAAGCTGACATTTCCAAATGTATGCAAGCACTGCAATGAATAGTGAAGCCTGATTTACAAAGAAGCAACCAGCACTAAAATGAAATCTACAACTATAGGTAAAAGAGCAACCAAAACTAAAACCTATCCACATTTGAATTTTAAGGCAAGCTACATAAACAGATCAAACTGCAGCATCCATCAAAGCTATTTAGTGTATACATTGTAAGGAGATGTAGAAATTGTGCATTCCTTTTTCAAACCAGGTTTTAATAAGTGCACTCAAAATATAGTTGAAGAACACACACACACACACACACACACACACACACACACACACACACACACACACACACACACACACACACACACACACACACACATACAGTCTACTTAAAGTAAAGAAGACGTTGCTCTGCATTACTTATGTTAACAGTTTCTAGCAATTATGACTGATCTATTGTTGCATGCAGAAAATAACACCAATTATCAAACAACGGACATGGATATTACAAAAAAAAAGTGTAGCTGATCACTGACATTTTCATTGTTCTGATGACAGGTCTGGCTGTCTTTAAGCAATGTTACATATTATGTTATGGTACCTGACACAGCACAACCACCTCCAACTATTTGTAGTAAACAAGGTCATTTTTCTCCATTACATTTGAACTGCAGGAGCCAAACTGGGCACAGTCTCCCTTACTCTTCCCTGTGTTCTTTGCTTAATTAGATGTCCAGATGAGTTTCTGATGTCTTTATCCTGCTAAGCCACTGTGACATGTAGTGCAATGTAATATAGCCAAGTTTGTAAATGTACTTCTACACACAATCCGTACAGGGAGTTGTGTTTAAAGGACACTGCTTTCAGAATACCTGCATACTCCCAGAATTGAGAACAGCTTCCAGAAATCATGATTTCCCCCAAACATTGATATATAAATACATTGTTACTACTTTTAGTAACTCGCTTATTCTTGTCATCTAATTAATCAAGTACTGAAGTGTTTGCGAGGCAAGGATGTGGAAAAGTGATATTAATGGCTGGCCGTACAAATATAAAGAGACCAAGATGCTTCACTACACTTGGATCATCTAACAGAATGTGTTCAAATTACTGTTGTAAATATGGAGTGACAATAAATATTTATCATGATTACTAGAATAGATGAAAAGCTGACACTGGCGTTGTAGCTTTAATTGAAACTGAATTATAAAAGAAATACATTATATTAGCTGCAACTCCTTAGGTTTCTTCTGTGCTGCCTGTTTGTCTTAATAATTTCTCCTGTACACATGCTCAATTGGGTACAGTGCTAAAAAATTCTCTTTTTTCATTAGGAAGTAAAGCCTATATTATTTACTGTTTACATGTAATTTACAATGCAATTTCAATCTTCTGTATTGCTGTATTCTTCTGCCTACGGACTAGGCAATCCCTTAAAAAGAACTATTTTAGATCAGTTCACTTACACTGTAAAGAAACAAAAAAATAAATATACAGCAGGACAGCCATATAGGGGAGATCTGTATAGAGGCTGAAGGTCATTTCTCCTTTTTTCATTGGAGAAGGGTTCTATGAGTAAATGCAAAGGACTAGCCCCAGGTAAAGACCTACACAGACCTAGGAAAACTATGTACCACTTGTACAACAGTATTCCAGGATCCTGTAGGTGTAGCAACATGCACATATCCAATGCTTTTGTATATTGCACCTCATGATACTCTCAGGGTGAGGAATTAAGAGTGCACTTGGAAAAAGTTTTGATTAATTAGGAAGATAGACAGTCTAGAATTATATGTCAGCATTGTCACATGGGACATGAAATATGCAGCTGCATCCTTGACTGTAAACACTTCTCTCAAAAAAGTTATGAGTCATGCCAGATTAGGAACAAATGTAACACTTCAGACAGCCTCTGAAGATTAAAGCTGTTTAGAACAAAAGTCAAAAGTAATTTTATTGTCATTTAACCATACTGAGTTACAGCTGAATGAAATTCATTCCTCCAAGCTCATGCACAAAAACATACAGCAGAACACATCAACATATACCAACATATAACAAGAAACAGCAAATACACTTAAACAGCAACATGGAAGAGCCAACCAAAGACCAGAAGCTTAAAAAAAGCACAATACATGGACTACTTCCTTCATCCCGCTGCCAGCTCCATGCATCACCAACATTTAAATCAGTCCTTTCGTCTGACCATCCTCTTCACCACAGACCTTCCAACCTCTGCTACCTACCGGCCAAATGGTTACACGATCCCTAGCAAGATCCATGTCAAAGTCATTCCTTCCTTTCCTCTTTCCAACCACAGTCTTCCCAACCACCTCTACCTGCAGGCCTGAATGGCCACACCATCACCAGCAACCACCAATTCCTTCCTTCCATCACCACCAACCCTCACAGTCCATCATCCAGTCTGTCTCCTTCACCATTTCCAACGCCATCCACTGCATCTCAACATCAGCCAATTCATTAAAATAAGCCCAATGAAAATTCCATTTCCCATACTCTGCACCGATCGGCTCACCATCGCAGGCCTAGCTTTCACTGCTCCAATGTCATGTTCCAAAAACAGACAACAGGCAATAATTCCATTTTGGACACCACGAACAATTTCTGCAGCAACATCTGCTCACTTGACAACAAAAAGGACTCACCATATAAAAAAAATCACAAGGTACAACATAAAAATGAAAAGTGCATATGTGGAGCCGGAGAGGCCACTGCCATACAAGGTGCTGCCATCTTCCTTTTGCCAACTATAAATGTAACTTAAAACCAAACATTATGCCGAATATAAATGGAGTTATGAAAAGTAATGTCTCCAAGTGCAAATATTATGCAATTGCAACACAATCCAGTCATATCATACTGCATAGTCCTGGTACCAGTGTATATCACATGTTCCCTGTGTATATACAATGTAACATGGTCCAGTTATAACATACATGCAATTCTAGTGTCAGTTTATATCATGTGCTTTCCAAGTAAATGCAGTGCAGTACAGTCCATTCATAGCATACTGTACAGCTCCGGTATCAGTGTATATAGTGTCATAGGTAGGTACTTAAGCCTAGCCAACAAGATTCCCTGGCTTACGCCACCCATGAAAGTTAATTTCCTGTGCCCCTGTCGAGCAGAGCCACAGAAGTGATCCCCGGGGTGTCTTTCCTATTTCCCATCCACTCATCAAGATTTTTCTTGAAGAGTGCTAATGAGGAACTTTGCTTGACATAAATGGGTAGCGTGTTCCAGATTATAGGAAGTCTCTGGGACAGGAATCTATCCCTCCAGCATCTCCTATTTATTGTGGTGACAAGGTTTAGGTCCCTAGAGCATGTAGCTCGGAGGGATTGGGATTTCTTTAGGTGTAGCATGTCCAACAGCTCTGGGTTTAACATAGCTTTATATGTTAGGCAGAGATCTCCTTGGAGTAGGCGATATGCTACAGAGTAAAGCTGGAGTTTTTTGAGACAGTCAATGTAGGGCATCTGTTGAGGCCAGTAATCCTCTTTGTGAAGTACTTCTGTGGCCTTTCCAGCTGCTGCAGATGTCTTGTGAGGTACATTCCAAAAGGGGCATTGTACTCTATAATGGGTCTAATGAGTGCCGAGTAGAAGGGAACAATGACCTCTTTTTTCCTGCATGAGAACCCTTTTGTAATGAAGTATGCCACACGGAAGGATTTTCCTGACTATTGTGGTGATGTGATTATCAAAGGAGAGATTACTGTCCACCTGGGTCCCAAAGTCTCTTATCACACATTCGGCGTTAAGTAGACTGCCGTTTATGTGGTAGTTCATGGGTACATAGTTTTTACCATGGGGATGACAATGCACATTTTGGCATTGAGCTTGAGGCCATGCCTTTGACACCAGGCATCTGTCTCAGCGAGGCCCTTCTGTAGGATGTCCACATCATTTGGGGACTTGACTATGGCTCCTAGTTTGCAGTCATCTGTGAACTTCGTTAGCCAGAGGCCTTCTGTGTTAGCCTGTACATCAGAGAAGTAGATACCAAACAGGAGAGGTCCCAGGACTGAACCCTGTGGAACCCCCACTTGTCACTGGTTTGAAGTCAGATTTGGAGTCTGCAACTTTTACAATGTGGGTTCTCTAGGTGAGCCAGTTGGCAACTCATCTTGTGACATAGGGATTTATACCTAGTTTAGTGAGTTTAGCTATAATTCCAGAATGGGAGATGGTGCCAAAAGCCTTGGCGAGGTCAAGATAGGCTGTGTGAACCACCCTACCCTTGTCTACGGCTTTGGTGACTGTCTCAAAGAAGTCAATCAGGATCAGAAGGCATGATCTGCCTTTCACAAACCCGAACTGGGTGGGGTCCAGAGTTTGGAGGTTACCAATTTCTTTGTTTATAAGTTCCACATGATCTCTCTGTGTATGCAGTGCATCATCGTCCGATCATAGCATACTCTGCAGTTCTGGTACCAATGCATATCACCTGATTTATGTGCATATGCATTGTGGCACAGTCCTGTCATAACAAACTGTAGTTCTAGTGCCAGAGTATATCATGAGCTCCCTCAGTATATACAGTGTGACACAGCCTGGTCAAGGCATACTGTACAGTTCTGGTGCAAGTGTGTAAAACCTGATCAATACATATATGCAGTTCAGCACAGTCCAGTAATAGTAAATTGCAGTTTTAATGACAGTGTATGTCAGTATAGTGAGTATATGTAGTGTGACACTGTCCAGTCATAGCATACTGTACAGTTCTGGTAGCAGTGTGCATCACCTGTTTCCTAAGTATATGCAGTAAAGCACAGTCCAGTCATTGCACACTGCAGTTCTAGTGTCAATGTATATAATGTATTCACTGAATGTATATAGTGCAGCACAGTCCAGATGTACCATACTGTAAAATTCTGATACCAGTGCATATCACATGATCCCTGCATATATGCAGTGCAGCACAGACTAGTCACTGCATACTGTCATTCTAATGTCAGTGTATATAATGTGCTCCCTGAATATATACAATGTGGGAGAGTCCCGTCACAGTTCAGGTACCAATGCATATTAACTTTTCTCTACATATATACAAGTGTAGCACAGCCCATTCATATAATACTGCAGTTCTAGTCCCAGTGTATATCATGAGGTCCCTCAGTATATAAAGTGTGACACAGTCTGGTCAAAGCATACTGTGCAGTTTTGGTGCAAGTGTATAAAACCTGTTCACTGTGTATATGCAGTGCAGCACAGTCCAGTAATAGCATATTGCAGTTTTAGTGCTAATTTATGTCATATGCTTCATGAGTATATGTTACGTGACACTGTCCAGTCATAGCATACTGTACAGTTCTTGTACCAGTGTGTATCACCTGGTTCCTGAGTATATGCAGTGCAGCACAATCCAGTCATAGCACACTACAGTTTTAGTGTCAATGTGTATTATGTGGTCACTGAATATATGCAGTCGACTCAAAGCATATTGAACATTTCTGATACCAATGTGTAAAACCTGTTCCTGTGTATATGCAGTGCAGCACAGTCTAGTCATTACATACTGCAGTTCTACTGCCAGTGTATACCATGTGATTCCCAAAAATATACAGTGTGGCACAGGCCTCTCATTATATACTGTACAATTTTACTAGCAGTGTGTAACATCACTTCCCTCTGTATATGCAGTGCAGCATACACACCAGTCATACCATATGGCAGTTCTTATGCCAGGGTATATCACATACTCCCCAAGTACGTGTAGTGCTGTAGAATGCTAACAGCTTGTTCTGAAGTGCAAAATGTAAAAATGGGTAGCACACATCATCAGCACTTCATTTCATTGTGCTGGTACCTGAACATATCAGGTATCAGAGTGTACTCACACTAGGCAAAGGCACTAAATACAAAGACTCAGATCCTTTGGTTCTATGATTTTCACCAAAATCGAAACTAATACTCCAACAAGTTGTGATGAATCAGAATCAGAAATACTTTATTGATCCTGCAGGAAAGTGCTTATGTTACAACTGCACTTTTTATGCTACTACCCCAACATGTCACTAGTCTCATAGAACAGCTGCAGCATACTGTTGCCGACTCCAAAGGATCTGATTCTTCACAGTAAGTGCAGTCTAGTCTAACCCTTATTATATGCCACCTGTGAATTTTTGGACCAGTCCAGCTTACTGTCCAGGTGCAGCCCAAATACCTATTGTCCAGTTGCACCCCCAAATACCTGTTGTCCTGAACAATCTCCACTTCAACCCCCCCCCCCCCAATTGACAGAGGGGTCATTAGGGGACAAGACCATGAGCTCCCTGGATCTGCTACCAGCTCTTTCATTTTACTGATGTTCAGCTGCAACTGACTGATCTTACACCAGCTCACAAAGCTGTCCACCACCCTCCTGTATTCCTCCTCATCTCCATGCCTGATACTTTCTACTATGACAGAGTCATCTGAGAATTTTTGCAGGTGACAGCACTCAGTATTATAGCTGAAGTATAATCCACAATCCATGAAACTAATGAAGCTTCCTCATTTATTGCTGACAGCTTACTCCCCAGCCTCTCTGGTTAGATCTATTAAATGCACTTGAGAAGTCAAAGAACATGATTCTGAGGGATCCTCCTGGCTTGTCCAGCAGTATGCTCTATGCATAAGGTGGATAATGGCATCTTCGACCCCTATCTTCTCCTGGTATGGGAACTGAAGGGGGTCTAGTTCTGACCTGACCTTAGGGCGAAAGACTTCCAGGACTAGCCTCTCAAGGACTTTCCTGCAGTGTGACATGAGTGCCACAGGCTGTAATCTGAAATATCCTTTCGGCGTGCCTTATTTGGCACTGGAATCAGGAAGGATGTTTCCACAACATAGGTACTCTATGGGTATTGTGGCTGAAGTTGAAGATCCTGAGTAGCACACCTCCAAGCTGTGAGGTGCAGGTCTTCAGCTTCTGTGGGCTAATGCCATTAGGCTCCACCACTTTTGCAGAGCAAAGTCTTCTTAATTCTCTGATCACCTGGTCCTCTGATAGAGTAATAGTCAAACTGCTAGCCTCTGCTTTGTCAGCTGAGGGGGGAATGTGGACAGTTTTGTTTGTGTCATATGGTCTCGATGTGATTGTGCATCTTCCTTCCCCTGTGTTGAACAGTAGAGATGGGGGGTAGGCAAACAAGGTATGCATTTTGCTATGCAGGAGGGCATCTTCCCTTTGCAAGTGGGAACCACATTGCATGTCTGCCCAGTGTGTGGTATCAAACCTATTAAAAAGATGTTAAACTCATTGTCTCTCTTTTTACTCCCCTCCATCACATGGCTGCCAGACTTACTGCCAGTAATGGTCTTCATCCCCCTCCATATTTCTTTGTTGTTGCACTGTTGCATTTTTTTGTTCAAGCTTCCTCCTGTACCTGTCCTTCCACTCCTTAATCTTCTTGGCCAGCTGTTTCTGTGGCCTTTTGTCTATGTCCCTGTCTCTAGACCTGAATGCTCTCTTTTTCTCATTCAGGAGGGTATTGATATCCTTGGTGATTCATGGCTTGTTGTTTGGGAAGAAGTGTATAGATTTTAAGGGTACAATGGTTTCCACACAGAAGTTGATTTTCAGTGATACAGTCAGTGAGGCTTTTGATGTCTTCCCCATGAGCCTCACAGATGACCTCCCAGTCTGTGGTCTCAAAGCAGTACGGAAGAGTTGTGCTGGCTTCTGTCATACACTTCCTGACCTTTCTGATGGTTGCTGGTTGCCTCTTATCCAGTGGCACATAGACGGGGAGAAGGTGCACCAGGTTATGGTCTGATCTTCTGAGCTGTGGGATGGCTGTGCAACTCTATGCTTCTTTAACATTCACATACATTAGGTACAGTATTCTGTTCTCCTAGGTGGCGCAGTTGATACATTGGGAGAAAGTACTGAGCATTCTGTTTAGGGAGACATGGTTGAAGTCCCCGAAGATAAGATCAAGAACATCCAGATGATTTGTCAGGTGTCTCTCAGAGACCGAGTGGATGATGTCACACACTGCCATGTGTATAGTATGAATGTAGCCCCACTGCTAATAACTCACTGTCTGGGCTGCAGAGCCGTTCTTTCGTTAATATGTGTCCATCATTAATATGTGTCCAGGGTGGCAGCAACTCTCATTGATGAAAATCACAAGTTCTCCTCCTTTGCTCTTCCTACTTCCACCCGATCTCTATCTGCCCTTACACACTGTAAGCCATCAATATGTACTGCCACATCAGGCATATGCTTATGCAGCCTTGTCTCAGTAAAGCACATTAAACTGCACTCCCAGAATCCCCCTTTGTTTTTGACCAGCACTATCTTGTTGTCGAGTGAGCTAACACTGCCCATGATCACGGAAGGGAGATGCAGCTTGTCCTTCTTCTCATTGCCTCTCTATTGCCTCAGTGTTGTCCATTACCACCCTTCTGCTTAAATCATTTCACTCCTCCAGTAACTGCAGCATTTTAGCCGAGTAGGTCCACTGTTGCATAACGACCACCCCTCCCCCTTTATCTGGCTTCATGACCATTTTTTATGAAAGGTGTTGTTAGTGGTATTATCAGGAATATCACAAAAAATTAAATCAAGATTTAATTTCCTAACAAAAAGTTTTAAGTTCTACAACACCTCACTAAACTCAGCTTTCATAGTTGGAATAAAGTTAAACCCCTTATAAAATACAGTAAAATGGGTAATGTTTAATTCTAAGTCACTTTAATTAAATACATGAAAGTTGTTATAAGTGTATGCACTACCAATAAGTGTATGCATTACCATCTCTATATATGAAGAGTTCTGGAATCTCTCCGGTAGGGTTATCCATAGAGGAAAGTGTAGGATCTAAACTGCTAAGTATGTCTTCTCAGCTAAAATGCTGCAGTTACTAAACAGTGATGGCAGGTACTGCCAGGTTTCATGTAATGGGATTTTTATGGTATATAGAAAAATGTACTTGGTCTTTGAAGATACTTTACTTCAAGGTGTTATTGACAAGACATTGTATGAATGTTTGAAAGTTCACAAGTCTTTTATTTCTGAGATTTTGGAATTCCCAAGGTCCACAAATGTGTTACTCACCCCCAGATGAGACCCATAGTTGCTGCTGCATGGTCGAAAACACACCCACTGGCTATTTTTGTAAACAGAAAATTAAAACCTTTTCATGGCTTATACAGACACATTTTGGTCAACGCATGGGATTTTTTGACCAAAATGGGTGAATTAAATTTTGACCCTAATTATTTTTTTGTCCCACATTTTGTAGACTTACAATGGTTTGAAGAGATTTTTCTTTTTTTGTCCTCGAATGATTTTGGATTGGTTATGAAAAATATTTAAATAGTACTTGAGAACAACTATATATTTTTTGAAGGTGAATATTATAAACTAATGCCTGGTGTTGCTATGGGTGCTGACTGTGCCCTGGTATTTGCCAACGTTGTGTTTATACTAGGAGCAAAGTTTTGTTTTTACATCACCTTTCTTTTAAAGCTATCAGATCTTACTTTTGTTACCTGGATGATATTTTTATTGTTTGGTTGCTTAGAAGATATTGATGTATTCATGTCCTTTATTAATAGTACTACATATTTCTTGGTTTTTAGTCATACAGTAGAAAGCAATGGTGTACATTTCTTGGATGTTAGGATTGTTAAGGACTTTTTCACAACACATTTATCTCCAAAATATACAGGAAGGAACATTTCTCCAACTCATATTTGCACTATAGCGGCAACCATCCCTTTCACCAAAAGAAAAACATTGTGAAAGGTCAGATGGTTAGAGCAGCCAGGAAGACATCTCTTTGGGATGACCTGATTAATGAGTTTGATTACATAAAGACCTTGTTCTTTGCCAGGGGCTATATCAAGACCGTCATTAATTCATTGAAAAATTGTATTTTACAAGTGTGGGGTAAAAAATTATATCATTAATCAATACCTCCCAGGCAGTCTTGTCAGAGACAACCTTCTATTGTGTCCAGTCTATATAAGGTTCCCAAAATGAATTGAGTGATGGTGGAACTTTTTTCATGTTAAATTATAACCAAATCAATAAATTTGTTTATAATTAGTATCCTCATTCTCCTTTCTGGCCACTAGCCTAGGGATTCTGTTTTTTTGTTTCTTAGTACAGCTTCTTGCCTGGGTTATTACAGTTTGTTTTAGGAAATCAAAGTACCTAGATTAAACTCACATGAACACAAGACATTTCTACAGATTCTCTTTCAGAGTTGAGAATGGAACCAGGCAATCGCTTCCTGTGGGGAAAAATGTTCCTCAGCATGCACACACACACACACACACACACACACACACACACACACACACACACACACACACACACACACACACACACACACACACACTATTTACTTATGCAATTGTTGCCTGACTCATGGAGTCATGGCTGAACAGGGTGTGAGAAAGACAGTTCTATCCAGCTAATTCATAAATTCATTAATTTAAATTAAAAGCTACATTTCTAATCGGAATGGTTTTATATATAAGTTTGAACCAGACTCTGCTGAGGTGCATCATCTCTGGGACATTTTACAAAATTCCTGAGGCTCCAAGTCCAATCTAAGTGATTTTTCCTTTATTTTCACTTATTTTATTGTATTTCCACTTGTCTGTTGTTTTCATATGTGCCGTATAGCTAATGTATTACATTTACACTGTTTTAAAGCAATTTACTGATTAACTGCATTTCATTACTGTTTAACTGTATTTTCCATACTGTGAGTTCTGTTTTTGTCTGTAAGTGGTGAATCTGTGATTTTCTGTGATGAGTTTTACTGTGTTCTTAACCCTTAAATTGAGTAGCATAGTCTGGATACAGAGTTGCTGCATCCAGAGATGTTTGTTTTTGCCTTATGTGTTTCTGGCAGCCATCTTGTGTTTGCCTTCTGTGTTTCTGGCAGCAATCTTGTGTTGGTAGAAGCCTATCTTCTCTGCTAGTGAGAGTAGCAGGGCTGCCTGGACCTTTTCTGGCACAAGCTGATTGGTAAAGAAAACAGGGGCTAGCAGGATTGGCTAGATTTCTGTGTTACTATAATCTACTTTTTATGGTATTTACACCCCACATTTGAGGTGGTTTGGGCTTGCTTGAGCCAGGCTCTGCAGAGGTGCATCATCTCTGGGATGTTTTACAAAATTCCTGAGGCTCCAAGACCATTCTAAGTGCATTTTCATTTATTTTCACTTTATTGCATTTGCACATGACTATCATTTTTAGGTGTGCCTTATAGCTAATTTATCACATCTGCATTGTTTTAAAGCAGTTTACTCATTAACTGTATTTCATTACTGTTTAACCGTTTTCATTACTACATATTGCAATTCATTACTATTTAACTGCATTTTTTCTGAATATCATTACGGTTTAACTATGTTTTTTCATATTGTGAGTTCTGTTTGTGTCTGTAAGTGGTTAATCTGTGCTTTTCTGTGAGTTTTACTGTGTTCTTAACACTTAAATTGTGTAGCATAGTCTGGATACAGGTTTGCTGCATCCAGAGGTGTTTGTTTTTGCCTTCTGTGTTTCTGGCAGCCATCTTATGTTGGTAGGGGCCTATCCTTCTCTGCTAGTGAGAGTAGCAGGGCTGCCTGGAGATTGTCTGGCACAAGCTGATTGGTAAAGCAAGCAGTGAGTAGCAGCATTGGCTAGATTTCTATGTAACAAGAATCTTCTATTTTCTGTCATATTTAAACCTCACTTTTGAGCTTGTTTGCGCATTGTGCACTGCAGCTGCACTGTTTTTAACCCATTGTGAGGCACTCCAGCTACAAATGTTCCCTTAGTAGCACTTGTGTGATCACCTAGTAGTACTCATCTTAGACCTTCCACCCTTTACCCCCTTAGCTCACTCTGGCCTCTCTCCCTCAGATTCTGACAACTATACAAGGTCAATTTCCTATGGTTTCTCCTGCCGTCTGGTTGATATGGGTGTCCTGAGCCAGTGTAGCAACTGCCTCATGTACATAGACAACCCACTACTACCACCACCTAGAAACACAATTTGTGAGAGATGCAATTACATTAAGAACTTAGAGTCTATGCTGTTTCCCTTACAACCCAGTATATCTGGCACTGAGAAGGTTGTCAACACCAACACTACACCTCAAAAAACACCCATACATACACAACACACACACACATATGCGGAGGTCCTCAAAAAAAACATACCCAAACAAAAGAGACCTCCGTGCCAGAAATACATGCAAACTCCACAGCTCACCACACCACACATAGTCCACACACCTGTCTCTCACAGCCACTATGGCTTAACCATAAACTCAACATATTAGTCTTAGGAGACTCCATTGTGAGACACACAGATGTGCCCATCACAAGACTGGATAAGGAGAAAGTCATGGTTAGTTGTTTGTCAGGTGCCAGAATCTGCCATATCACACATGCACTCCAGTCTCTCAACAAGTACTTTTATGACTTTGTCGTAGTCCATGTTGGCATGAAGGAGTTGAGACATACCTCTCTAGACTACATGAAGAGAGACATGATTGAGCTTACTGAATATGTGTCCCAGGCAGGTATGTCCCTAGCCTTAAACAGCATACTACTGTCACCCAGAAAGATGCCTCAATACAAACAGAAAATGATTAACTTTAACAATTGGCTTAGTTTCTGGTGTCATTCCAAAGGGATCCAGTACCTGACAGCCTAGGAAGACATGATTGAGAGACCACGATGCTTTGCCAGAGATGGCCGGTGTCTGTCTCCCTTGGGCTTCAGGCTTCTGGCAAAGACTCTTGCCTCCCCCATAGTGCCTTTTTTGGGCAATGCCATGAGGTCAAAACTTACCAACATGAAAATGTCATCAAAACGCAAATTAAAGGTCATGCTGCTAAATGCTAGGAGTCTAAACATGAAAATTCATTCATTGCAAGCATTCTTCACCCTGGAAGATGCTGAGATTTGTGCAGTCACAGAAACATGGTTCAAAGCTATGGAGAGCACCCCACCCATACCAGGTTACTCATCGTATCATACATTCAAACCCTAAGCCATGGGCAACAAAGCAAAAAGAGATGGAGTTTTAATATATATTAGACATGCACACCTCCAGGCTGGTCAAACAGTATGATGCACAGGAGACACACTAGGTTCATAGGTAGGTACTAGGCTATCTGCCTGAAGGCATTTATAAGCCTAGCTGGAATGTGTTGGCTTTTGCCACCCCCTTAGATTAGTTCCCTGTGCCTCTGTCCAGCAGATCCATTGAAGTGATCCCTGGGGTAAACTTTCTGTTTCCCATCCACTCGTCAAGGTTTCTCTTGAAGAGGGTTAGCGAGGAGCTCTGCCTAATCTAGACTGGAATCTTGTTCCAGAGAATGGGAAGTCTCTGGGACAGGAATTGTTCCCTCCAACAAGTCCTATTTATTGTTGTGGTGAGGTTTAGATCCCTGGAGCATGTGGCTCGAGGGGATATGGTTTTCTTTAGGTGGAGTATGTCCATCAATTCTGGGTTGGACATGGCCTTGTATGTCAGGCAGAGATCACCTCTGAGTAGGCGGTATGCAACCGAGTACAGCTGGAGTTCCTTCAGTTGAGCTGCATAGGGCATCTGCTTGAGGCCAGTGATCCTCTTGGTGAGGTACTTCTGTGGTCTTTCCAGTTGTTGCAGGCATCTTGTAAGGTACATCCCAAATGGGGCATTGTACTCTATGATGGGTCTGATGAGTGATGCATAGAGGGGCCCAATAACCTCTTTTGATCTGGATGCAAACCCTTTTGTGATTAGGTGAGCCGTATAGAAGGATTTTCTAACCACTTTGGCAATGCGACTATCAAAGGAGAGGTTACTATCTGCTTGGGTCCCCCAGATCCCTTATTACATCTTCCACATTTAGGGGGCTATCACCTATGTGGTAGCTTGTGGGTACTTATTTTTTTCCAAAGGGGATGACTATGCACTTTTTGGCATTTAGCTTGAGGCCATGGCTTTGACACCAGGTATCTGTCTCAGTGAGACCCTTTTGGAAGATGTCTGTGTCAGCCGGAGAGTCAATTATAGCCCCTAGTTTGCAGTTGTCTGTGAACTTGGTCAGCCATAGTCCTCCTGTGCTTGCCTGTACCTCTGAGACGTATATGCCAAACAGAAGGGGTCCTAGGACTGAGCCCTGGGGAATGCCACTTGTAACTGGTTTAGAGTCAGACCTAGCTTCTGCAACTCTTACCATGTGGGTTCTGTCCGTGACCCAGTTGGCAACCCATCTCGTGACATAGGGGTTTATGTTCAGGCTGGTGAGCTTGTCTATAATACCTGAGTGGGGAATGGTGTCGACAGCCTTTGCAAGGTCTAGGTAGGCTGTGTGGACCACCTTTCCCTCGTCTATAGCCTTGGTAACTGTCTCAAAGAAGTTCACTAGGTTTAGGAGGCATGATCTGCCCTTAACAAAGCCGAACTGCATAGGGTCCAGTGTTTGGAGGTTCCCAATGTCTCTGTTAATGAGATCCATGATGATGCACTCCATAGCTTTGCAGACCAAGCTAGTCAGGCTTTTAAGGCAATAGTTCCGGGGGTCTGTTGTGGCTGCACCTTTGTGGAGCAGAATAACCATTGCTGTGCGCCACTCTGTGAGCACGTAGCCTGTGGAGAGCCTGAGTTTAAACAGTGAGTTTAGGTGAGGGGTTAGTTCATCTTTGAGCTCATGTAGGACGCAGCCTGGGACACCGTCCTGTCCCATTGATGCTGTGTTTTTGGCTTTGGAGAGGGTTGTTTTAACCTGAGTGTCTGTGATTTCAGAGGAACTACATTCTTCTGGTATAGTTATGGGCCCTTTTGGGGGTGAGAGAGGGTGACATTTGCACTGAACCTGTCAGCCAGGATCAGGATGTTGGCTATATCAGTCGGTTCAGTGTATTTTGTGCCATTCTGCACTAACTCTGAGCAGATCTGAGAATTGCCAGTTAGATTCTTGACATAGCTAAAGAATGCCTTGTGGTTATCTTTGGAGTCCATGGCAATTTTTCTTTTGAAGTTAGCCTTGGATGATTTTATGAGGGAACATAGTTTCTTGCTGATACTGATCAGGGATGTCTTCCCTTCTTGGGATTTTACTCTTTTCTGTACTAGTTTCCTCCTTCTATTGTATAGCTTGTTTATGGCAGGGGTCCACCAGACTGGTTTCCTTTTCTTGGAGGAGTGAGTATTGGTTTTGTTTGGGATAGCATGATCCATGCATTCTTGTAGGTGCCCGTAGAGTGCATTAGTAAAGGATTTTTCAGCTTGGACAGCGTTATCCTTTAGCATGGTGGCTTTGAAACTTCCCACCTTGGTCTTAAGTAACGTGAAGTTTTGCTTTTGAAAAGTTTTTCACGGTGGTTTCTTTGGCCGGGGGTGGTGCCAGAATGTGGATATCCAGAGTGATTAGATTATGGTCAGATCTGACCAGTGAGGGGTTGACCTCTGGAGTGAAACACTGGTCGCCCATGTTGATGATGACCAGGTCCAATATGTTGTCACCTCTAGTGGGGGTGTTGACCAGTTAATTCAGGGTGTTTGAGTTTATAAATTCTAGGAAATGTTGGGCAAGAGAGTTTGTACTTGAGTAGTTCTCCCAGTTACTGTTTGGGTAATTGAAATCATCCAATATCAGGGTGTTTGGTAGGACCTTTATGTTTCCCAGAGTTTTTAGGAACGTGGAGTGTGGATCCTGGGACATGGTGGGTGATCTGTAGCAAGCTATAATTTGAATAGCAGTTTTGCCTGTTGTTAGTTGCACATGGATGATCTCTGAGGCATTGTGCTGGAGGTGTGGGTATCCTTGATGAATATGGATACTCCACCGCCTTTTTTTATTTCTGTCCGGGTTTTGTAGCCGAAATGTATGGCATGAGTTGTAGCCTGGTAGTGCTGAGGTGCTCTCTGGAGCCTTAAACCAGGTTTCTATTACTGCACAGATATCAATGTTCTCCATACTGAGGAGTGCCTTTAGTGCGTGCATTTTGAGGTTTAGACTTCTGGCATTGAGTACCATTACCCTCAGTTTTTTGTTACTTGTGCTATTTACGGTGGTGGGTTTGTGTTTTGAGCCTTGCCTAAAAATGGCACTATGGGGGTGGCAAGAGCCTTGGCCAGTATTTGAAAGCCTAAGGGTGACAGGTGCAAGCCGTCTCTAGCAAAGCAGCGTGGCTTGTTGAGCATGTCATCCCAGGCTGACAGACACTGGATCCCCTTTGAATGACACCAGAAGCTTAGCCAATTGTTGAAATTGATAATTTTTTCTCTACACCATGGTATCATTCTTGATTAGGGCAGGATGCTACTCAGGGTAATGGTCCTACCAGCCTGGTTTACATGATTAGAGAGCTCCTCCATGTCTCTTTTCATGTAGTCCAGAGAGGTATGGCTCAGGTCATTCACACCAACATGGACAATGACAGAGTCATATTTGAATTTGTTCTGGAGTGACCTGAGTGCTTGTATTATGTGGCGGATCCTGGCACCTGACAGGCAGCTAACAGTAACCTTCTCCTTGTTCAGCCTAGTGAGTAGGACGTCAGTGTGCCTGACTATAGAGTCACCTATTACTAGTGAGTTGGGTATGTTATTGTGCCTTAAGGGCTGTGACTGCGTGGCACACTGGTTTTGTGAAGTACGTGTTTCATGGTTTGTGTTGGGGGGGAGTGGAGGTTGCTTGGATGTCTGCTTTGGAGGTCTCTGTTGCTTTTGCAGATTTTTATTTAGAGCCTCTGAGTATGTTTTCATGTATTTATGTGGGTTTTTTGCCAGTGCTGGTTTCATAGGTCTGTGTGAGACTGATGGTGTGATGCAAGTAATTCCCTTCTCTTCTTGACTGCCTGGTCCAGTCTTGGGTTGAGAGAGCTTAGCCTCCAGTTTAGCTGTATAATTGCATCTCTCGCATGTATTAGTGTTTGGTGGAAGGAAGAGAGGGTTGTCTGTGTACATGAGGAAATTGTAACATTGCCTCAAAATGCCCCGATTCACCAGTTCGACCAGAGGTACACCTGAAACTGCCCTTTGGACATGCCTTGAGAGGTACAAAGAACTGTTTTACTGATTGGCTGGTAAGGTCGAATAGAGAGCCTTGTCCTTCTCTGCAGTATAGGGGGGTCCAGTGCTAAGGTTTATAAGTGCTTGCTATGAGTTTTGAGTAAGTGGCAGGATGAGAAGTGAATGGTTTGAGTGCTTAAGTTGAAAGTTTGTCTAGTTCCAAGGGAAAATTGAAGAGTAGACTTTGTGGAGCCGGGAATAGTTATACCCTAGCTAACCGGTGCTGCCCGGCGTGCAAAACTGGGCAAATGCAGTTTTTATAACAGGAAAATGAAAGAGATAGAAATTAGCCCAAAATGGCCAATAAACTATTAATTTCTGGGCTGAAACCACTCCTCCAGGGACAGATAAGCTGCTCAAAGCTCCCTCTCTTATAGTGAGCAGAGAAACTTCCTTCTATCCAAGTAAAGTATGAGCAAACACAGAAACTTGTAACACAGCCCTGAATTCAGCACTAACCTGAAAATTGGACTATACTAGCTTAGAACGGTGAGAAAACAAGTATATATATATATATATATATATATTTCTTTCAGAAAGTAAAGCAGATGCAATCAAAGAGCACTTTAAATGCACAGAAATGGCTATCACACTTGAGTGTGTAGCCTACAACAATTAAAGAGGTAATTTAAACACAAAAACGGCTTTGTTAAACTGCAGGCAGTAAAACAAGTAAAATATGTAGCTGAAACAAGCTATTTAAATCACAGAAACTAGAAAATCGGCATTTTAGGCGGAATTAGCTAAAGGCAGCAAGAAAATGCAGACAAATGATACCAAATCACTCCAAAGTCTCTTTTTTGTCTCTCTGCTGCTCTAGAACTCTGCAGGGCAACAGGCAGGAGCTTGCTGAGCTGTATACTAGCAAAAAAAACCTCACAAATGCGAGTTTATAGCAGGGAAATGAAAGATATAGAAATTAGACCAAAATGGCCAATAAACTACTAATTTCTGGTCTGAAACCACTCCTCCAGGGACAGATAGGCTGCTCAAAGCTCCCTCTCTTACAGTGAGCAGAGAAACTTCCTTCTATCCAAGTAAAGTATGGGCAAACACAGAAACTTGTAACACAGCCCTGAATTCAGCACTCACCTGAAAACTGGACTATACTAGCTTAGAAAGGCGGGAAAACAAATATTTTTTTTTTGTTTTTTTTTTCAGAAAATAAAGCAGATACAATAAAAAAAAACACTTTAAATGCACATAAATGGCTATAACACTTGCATGTGTAGCCTACAGCAGTTAAACAGGTTATTTAAACACAAAAACGACTTTGTTAAAGTGCAGGCAGTAAAATAAGTACAATATGTAGCTGAAACAAGCCATTTAAATCACAGAAACTCTAGAAAATTGGCGTTTTAGGTGGAATTAGCTAAAGGCAGCAAAAAAATGTAGAAAAATGATACTCAATCACTCCAAAGTCTCTCTTTTGTTTCTCTGCTGCTGTACAACTCTGCAGGGCACCAGGCAGGAGCTTGCTGAGCTGTACACTAGGTACAGTTAACCATTGACAAGATCCCTATTCAAATCATAGCTAGCCACAGGGCCTCAACTTTGACTCAAGATGCCAACTCCTCTTCAAATATATCAAGATTCAACCCTTTACCCCTATCCTGGGCGACTAACTATCTGACTGTAGAATGGAAGAACTACTCATGCCAAAACACAAATGCCTAGAGATTCCTTGATATTGTCAATGCAAATGCCTTGGACCAGCTGGTCACAACCCCCACAACAGGTGATAACATCCTGGACTTGGTAATAACCAACATGTGTAACCACTGCATCATCTCTACAGTGTCATCCTCCCTGATAAGATCCGACCACAAAGTGGTCACTTTCGAAGTCACCATTTCCCCTGACCACCCTCCTACCCACCCTCCCCAGCAGCTAGGGTCAAACATAAAAACTTCTCCAAAGCTGATTACAATCTCCTGAGGGAAGGTATAAACAGCTTCACAGCCCTCTCCCTCTCTTTAGGGATGGTGTAAGTGTCCAAACTACACTAAGGTACTATATGAGCATTTATACAGCTGCATGAAATACCCAACAGGACAAAATCCTCCTCCTCAAGGAAGAGTAAACCTGTCTGGTGCACATCTGCAATAAATAAACTCTATAATAAAAGAAAAAAATTGCTGGCCAGGACCAAGAAGTAGCAGGTGCCTAATTGGAAGCAATCTCTCCTTACCCTGAACAAGCAAATAAGAGCACTAGTGAAATACTCCAAAGCAAACTTTGAGTCCATACTGGCCACATCTATTAAAGACAATCATAAGGCCTTCTACACATATGTCCATAAGCTCAAAGGAAGCACTCAGATCTGCTCAGAACTGGTGGTCAAGGACACCACATACAAAAATGCCATAGATATAGCCAACCTGCTGGCAGACAGGTTCAGTGAAGTCTTCACCCCCTGTCCCCCCATCAGTAAATCAGGACATCCCCAGCACCTGCCCCCCTCCCCTTATCTCTAGGGAGGAAGACATCACTGCCCTCTCAAAGGCAAAAAATACAGCCTCCATGGGACCTGATAACATCCTAGGCTGCATCCTACATGAACTCAGGCAGGAACTTGCAGCACCATTAGGCACCCTATTTAACCAAAGCCTGAGTACTGGCTTTGTCCCAGCCAAGTGGAGGACAGCCACTGTCATCCTCCTGCACAAAGATGCAGCATTCACTGATCCAAAGAAATTAAAGAGTCATCAGCCTAACCAGCTTGAAGTGCAAGGCCGTGGAATGGATTATCCTGGATGGCATTAACAAGGATATTGGCAACCTCCAAACACTCGATCCCACACAGTTTGGTTTCATCAGGGAGACATCATGCCTGTTAAATTTGGTTGACCTCTTTGAGACAGTCACCAAAGTCATGGACGAGGGGAAGATGGTGCACACTGCCTACCTTGAACTGGCCAAAGCCTTTGACACTATTCCCAACTCAGGTATAACAGATAAACCTCTTTCAACTAGGCATCAATATGTATATTACCAGATGGGTGGCAAACTGGTTCCCCGACCTAGTCAAAATAGGGAAAGCCACCTCAAGCAGTGAGTTCACCCGTAATGAGTGGTGTACCCCAGGGATATGTCTTGGGACCTCTGTTGTTTGGGATAGACTTTTCTGAGGTACAGGCCAAAACCAGTGGGCTATGGCTGACCAAGTTTGCAGATGACTGCAAGTTGGGCACTGTCATCAATTCCCTTGTGGACATCCTCCAAAAGGGTCTCACCCAAACAAATGGCTGGTGCCAGAAATATGGCCTCAAGCTGAATGTCAAAAAATGCATCATCATCCCCTTTGGGGAGAGTGACATCCCCCAAAATTATCACATTAATACCAAGGTCAGTAGTGAGGGACTTGGGCACCCAGGTTGATAGCAAACTGATTTTTGGCCACCATACTGCCTCTATTGTACAGAAAGCTTTCTACATGACTCACCTCATTAGGAAGAGTATCTCTTCCAGGACCAAGGAGGTCATTACATCCTTGTATTCTTCCCTTATAAGACCCATTATTGAGTACAAAGCCCCTTTCGACATGAACTACACACAAAGCACATGCAGCAGCTGGAGACACCACAGAGGTTCCTCACTAGGAGAATCCAGGGCCTCAAACATCTACCCTGCACAGAAAGGCTAAAATCCCTGTCCCTCTACTCAGTCTCATACAGACTCTTCAGAGGTGACCTCTGTCTGTCATACAAAGCAATCTCAGAGCCCACCTTGATGGGACTTCTGCATATCTGCAAGCC
>NC_056729.1:1533992276-1534014776 GCF_019279795.1 Protopterus annectens
ATACATTACTGGAATGCCAGTCAAAATCAAGTATAAGAAAAACCAGAAGCACTCAACTCAAACCACTTCTCCTTGCACTGCAGTCCTAATTATAATATATTCAGCTTTATTAAAGTACCAAGTAACATGCTGAAAGTAGAAATCTATGTGATGCCCCCACTTGTAAAAATGTTTCTTATCCAAAACAAGAAACAAGCTCAAGATACATTGCTTAAAGGATTACTGTACAGGTTATGGACCACACATGATTGGCATTCTGTTTAGTTTACGGGTAAAGTCTGTAGAGATGACTGGAAGTCTCCAACAAGTGTAATGAGCTTTTTAAAATAATGGAATCCTGTCCTTTAATACCCAAGGCTTATACATTATCTAGTCAAGTATTCTCTGCATGGCAACAACAGAAAGGCTTTCAATGTTGGCAATTCTTTAACAGTATGCTTATTAAAGCTTACTTGCATCTTACGATCTCAGACAAGCTTACCTTATGGTCATTAAAGCATTGCTACTTAAACACAGAGCAACAGGCACTTTGAGTAATAAGCATAAATCTGAGTAATAAGCATAAATCAACAGTACAAAAATATGACAGAAACCAGACCATTCTGCAAAATCAAGGACAGATGAAAAGCCACTGTAGTACTTATGCAGTGTGTCCTCCCCATCCAAGGTAGACACAACTACTCATTGCCTTGCTTGGACACATCCAGAGTCACTACATGGGGGAGTGGGGTGCAACAAGTATGTCACAATTTGAAATGTCTCTGGCTGACTGTGATGGCCCTGATACATTTGTCATACCTCTCAACTTCAAGAGCAAGAAATCTGGACAAAGCCATACACAGAAGTGGGACAAAGGCCCAAAAATAAGGACAATTTTTAAATACTGCTCTAATAAACTTAGAAAGATAATAGAATAGGTCTTGCATTAGTATGAATTTTCTGAAGGGTATAAAATCTAAAACTCAAATGTCTGTCATTTTCTAACTTCAGTCTTTAGTGATTTGTCACTAATTTGCCAAAACACACAATTTTATGAAAAATGGACCAAAAATGTGATGCAAAAATATAAAATAGACACACAATACAGCTGGGAACCTGCCAAAGAAGGGACACTTTAATATTAGTACTGCTACCTTGAGCAGCTGACAAAATAAAAGAATTTACATGCATTTCAAGTAATCTATAACTTTGATTATTACAGTTATTTCTTAATTGTAAACCCTCCATGTTTTCTTCCAAACTTGCTATTTTGCGGAGGGATTATTAAGGGGAAGAGCAACATTTTGAACCAAAAATCGGGGACAGTTGAGAGGTTGGCTATGCCTAATTCTATAAAGCAATTTATTTGCATGTACCTCTCAACCCGTTAATGCAGTAAATCTGAACAAGGCCAAATATATTGGGGGCACACATAAACAGTACTAAAAATTGCTCTTGTATAAATTGAGACAGTTGATAGAACAGCTCTTACTTTAACATGCATTTTTCTGAAGGTTATGAAGTCTGAAACTCAGTGTATCATTATTTAGTGACTTAATTCCTAAATGATTTGCCAGAAAACTACAAATTTTATGAAGAACAAACCAAAAATAAGAAGCAAAAATCTATTCATTCTTTGAAAATCTGGACAGTTGGGAGGTATAGTTCAGCTGGGCCTGTCTGAGTTTGCTTCCCTTCCCCCCTGACAAAATCATGGTTGAATGGAGCCTCTGCAGCCATTCCAATGAACCATTACTTGGCTATTTCACTCCATTTACCATAAACACTAATGTGCATACTGCTTTACTTCTATGATGAGTTGGACTTCATTTGAAAGTTTTATTTTGTATTTTACAGCACAAACACTAAGTAATCTGCTAAACAAAGCAACGCAGTCTCACAATGAAAACTTAGCATTAAAACTTCTCTGCCCTTGAAACTCACATTCATTGAAACAGCATTGAAACCCACATTCAAAGAAAATACATTTTGCCAGTGGCAGATAAAGATTAATTTTGGGCTGTTTTCAAATCATAGGCCCCTTGCATATGAAACATACATGTGCTCTTTGATACACCTTCCTCATTGTACTAAAATTATATTCCTTGTACAATACAGTACAGTTGTTAGAGGGTGTTTTAAACTTGTTTTGAACATTTTTCCAGTAAGCAATGAAACAAAACGTATGCACCCATAATGGCAAAACTGCCCAGTTGAGAACATTTATCATAAAAAAGTCTACTCAGACTTCCACAGTCCACCATTATTAGTAAATATACACAATTCTACAGTCCACCATTATTAGTAAATATGCACAATTCTACAGTCCACCTTTACCAGTAAATATGCACAATTCTACAGTCCATTATCAGTAAATATGCACAATCTCTGAAGTAAAAGTCATCTAAATAATTCCACATTAAAGAAATCTGTAACTAATGAAGAGGTTGCTGCTAGCAATCACCTTTATATTTCATGGTTTCATCAAAAAATAAAGTGTCTGTTGCCCCTCAGGAATAAATTGCCTATATTACATTAAAAAATGATAAGCTAGTAATAATATTGCAAGAGAAAATGGATGGCAAACTGATAACAGACTTATAGTTAGTATCTTCACCAAGGAGAACATTCTCAGTACGGCAGCATCCACCCCTTGTGGGAGTAGAACCCACAGCCTTCTGCATCAAAAGCAAGTACACAACCTATTGTGTTATAGTATTAACAAGGCAAAACACTAAACTTCTGTTCCCCTGCAGCTCTCAGCTCCTTGTAAAATCTACTCAATACTCAACTGCATCTCAACTTCGCAGCACAAGAAAACTGGAAAAAGCCAAAATGTATTTTTTTGGGGGGGGGGTCAAAAGCCCAAAAATCAGGGACACATTAAACATTGCTTGTATAATCTTGGAAAGTTGCTAGAATAAAATGTTGTGTTACCACCATACATTTTACTGCCAAGGTCCCTGAGCAAAACAGTCAGAGTAACATACCACTACGCCACGTCAGCTGCTTTGTAAAAGAGAGGAAGACTGAAACTTAAATGGCTATCATTTCGTGAATTCAGTTCTCACCATAGCTGTCAACCTCTTAGTACAAAACACCTGGACAAACCCAGTAATGAGGGAATACAGCCCTCAAACATATTCAGTGAATTCAGTTCTTGCCATAGCAGTCAACCTTAGCACAAAAACCTGGACAAAGCCAATAATGGGGGAATACAGTCCCAAAAATAGGGACAAATTTAAAATATTCATCTTATAAACTTAGAAAATTGCTAGAAAAAAAAGTTGTGTTACTATGTATTCTGAAGAACATGAATTCTGAAATTCAAATGCCTGTCAATTTTACTGCTGACAGAACAAAAACAATTTTCAGCAGAGACCCAGGGATTAATACTGCAGACACGTCTTTGTAAAATGACAGGGCATCAGAGCAAATCCACACAAACACAGGGAGGAGATGCAGACTCCACACAGAAGGCACCCCAGACAAGAATCAAACCAGAAAACCTATAGCTGTGAGGCAACAATACTACCACTGCACCATCAAATATGCAAGGAATTAAACATTCAGAAACCTGAAGTCTGAAATTCAAATGCCTGTCAATTTTATTTAACATTTGTTAATCAGGACAGTCTGGCTTGGAACAAAAAGAAAACAATTCTCAGCAGAGGCCCAGGAAGAAATAATGCTGACATGTCTTTGTAACATGGGAGGACACAAAAGCAAACCCACACAAACACAGGGAGAAGATACAGACCCCCCCCCACAAAGAAGGCACCCCAGCCAAGAACCAAACCCAAGAACCTATAGCTGTAAGGCATCAATGCTACCACTGCACCATCAAATTTCAAGCATTGCAATATTTAAAAACCACAGATATTATGAGGAATAGATCAGATCAAATATGAGGCAAAAATCTGCAATTTTTTTACAAATGGTGGTGGGTAGGGAATTCAGGTCTTTAACACCTGCATACACAAGGTACAGGGTTCAAGCCTGAGGTATTCCCTACCACACCACCATGAGTCTAATCACCAGTACATCCCCACCTGAGGCATTTTCACACACACACACACACACACACACACACACACACACACACACACACACACACACACACACACACACACACACAGTCCTGTAGTAAATGTAAAACCACACACATACTCCACTTACCTGGTCCTGTAGTAAATCCCTGTCCACAAAACCACCATACATCCATGGATGTAAGTAAATCCCGCACAAATCCGACCCTGCCCGTCGCAAACTCTACTCCAGTCCAGATCCTTACCCTGCCCGTCGCGAGATCTTCCCCTGCAGCAAACTCCAATCCGATCCTTCTCCTGACTGCTGACGTTGCAGTCCGACTGCAGCAAACTCCAATCCGATCCTTCCCCTGACTGCCGACGTTGCAGTCCGACCCCAATGCGTTTCCCCAGTGAGTTCCCAGGCAGTCTATGCAGTTTAAAACTGCATAGACTTGTGGGAGCGCTCCTGTCTATGATTCTCAATCAGGACTGCTGTGCGCATGCTCCATGCACTAGACTGTCTTAGCAGCAGTGTGCATGCGTGAAGTCCGTGAAATTTAAAACAATTTTTTCGTTTTATTTTTTATTTTATCTGTACTTTCAGGTTGAGGGGGCTGCAGACCGGCAGTCCGATAGCACGGGCCGCCCCTGATACATACATATATATATATATATATATATATATATATATATCTATATAAATATATATATATATATATATATATATATATATATATATATATATATATATATATATATATATATATATATTAGTTAGGGGGGTGGGAGGTGCAGCCCCCCCATACCACTTGGGTGGGTTCGATTTGCACAGCTGTTGGCTCATTGTGCTGTAGGGCAAGTATTTACTTGCCCTCGGAAAATTCAGCGGATCGCTGAAACAATTTTTGCTGAATGAGGATTGAAGATCCAGCGTTCGCTGCAATTGCATTGCGATGAGCTAATATAGACCCAGACTCTTTGAGAATAACTGGTTGTCAGTAAACATAAGGCAATTGCTACATTGCCTCAGAACACCCATATCTAATATGCTGGCTTCAGAGATAGTAGCAGGAATCATGTCCATGTTTTCTGGCCTTACATGGGTAGTCAGTAACTTGTTGCAGGAGTATCTAACCCCTATGCAGATGTGGCAGTGCTTGTCTCTAAACAAACTAGTTTCCCTTTGTGCAGTGGAGTAAAAAGGTGGTATTGCTTGGTCAAAAGTACAGGAATGCAACAATTAAGTAACAGCAACAAATACAAAGCAAATTAGATAGTAACACTGCCTGGAATGTGTACTAAAAATGCAGATCTCAGTAATCAGAAAGCAATATAATATCAGTGATTTTTAAAATAATTTAAAGTGCAAAATCAACAAATAAAACAATAAAACAGTAGCACTCTAATACCATTAACTGAAGTGCAAAACAAAATAAGTCTCATATCTGCCAAGAATAGTGCAGGATGAATTCAGGGCCCTCTCAGATTGTGGCAGGGATGCAAAGCAGATGGGAGCTCTGGGAAAATGAGCAAGTAGACATTTTGCAGTAAGGGAAGTTTACTCAAGAGCAATACTGGGTTACTGGATGGGCACTCATAGTTATGGATCTATGGAAAACAATGGCCGGGGAAAGTACTTACAGGTTCATAAGTAAGTACTTGGCTAGCTGCCCTTGTGGGCCATTTTAAGCCTAGCCATCTTTCCTTTTTGTGCTCAAATTAAATATTACCCCTAATGTGAATAACTGGGATCATACCTTAAATAATTTGAGAGGACCCATACATAGCAAAGAGAGCAGTTCTGGGGTAAATTTTCTGTTTCCCATCCATAGAGCCAAGTTGCATTTGAACATGGACAGGAATGAACTTTGCTTTAGGTGGATGGAGAGTCTGTTCCAGAGCAGTGGTATCCTCTACAAGATATACCTGTCCCACTAAACTGTCTGTTGAAACTGCAGAAGAAGTTTAGATACCTAGACTGACTATTTTGATGCCATTTGACTTGCTAATGTGCGACTAATCCAGCAGTATTGTGTAGCATGATGCCTTGCATGCCAGACACAAATCATATCTTAGCAGTTTGCAGGATACAGTGACAGGGCTTTGAGTCAGTCCATGTATGGCATGTTGTTTAGGCCTTGTATCCTTTTAGTAAGGTACCTCTGTGGCCATTCCAGCTGTTGAATGTGCCTGGACAGATACATGCTAAAGGGGGGCATTATACGCAATGATTGGCCTATGAGGGCTGAGTAAAGGGAGACGATGACATCCTTTTATCAAGACACATAATCCCTTTATTTATAAGCTGTGCAGTACAGAAGGACCTTCTTACAACAATGGACATATGCTGGTCAAAAGTTAAGTCACTATCCACATAAATCCCAAATCCCAAATAACTAGGTCATCTCTTAGAGGCATATTATCAGTGCGGTTGTTCCCTTGAAATAGCTTACACAGTTTACAGTTATATAGCTTACACAACAGACAATAGCAATAAAAGAATGGGGAGAGAGGGACTTTTTAAGTCAAATTACCACAAGGAGGGGTGGTGGGGTGGAGGTGGTCGGGGAAACCAGGGACACATACTTTTAAAAAGGACAATACGAAAAAGGTGGGACAGCTGAGAAAAATGCAAGCTGCATGGAAAAGACTAGTTAGAAAGGGATGCAATAAATGAAGCCAGTACTGGAGCTCTGTGACTTCAGAATCTGTTTTGCAAGTCACAGTTTTCTTAGTCCTATGACTCTAAGCTACAGGTGAATGACCCCCAGATAGGTTATAGTTTCATAAACTTTAACTTAAAGTATCAGTGGTAGCTGGGGCAGACACAAATAAAGTGGGTAAAAAGTAGCAAACTAAACAGAAAGGCACTGAAATGCAACTTTAAACAGGTAACCGATAAGCAGAATACAAGTCAGTCAGCAAAAACTGGAATGCAAACAGCTGTAAAAGCACTGAAGCAAAAATCATGCAGAAGAATTTATAATATTCCTACTGCTACAATCCCACTGCTTATATGGTACCAAACTATGCAGACATTTACCAGTAATAAATCTGGCAGTAGTTCACAATTCTGCCATAACTGTGAATGAAGCCGCAAAGCTAAGATCCTAGACATGGTTTAAAATACAAACAGCTAGCTTTTACAAGTAATTATATTTGCAGAGATAGAAATGCAATATAATGTATAAATGATCTTGCAATAATTCACAACCTTTCTACAAGTGCAAATGAAGATACACAACTAAGGACCCACAGCAAACTAATAAAACACAAAGAGAACTTTTTTGGCAACACTTGGAAAGAAAGAAGAAAAGTAACAAAAAACACTATCAACACATAATTTAGCATAAGTAACCCTTCAATGATTTCAGCAGATAAGTAACCCTTCAAGGATTTCAGCAGATAAGTAACCCTTCAAGGATTTAAGCAGATAAGTAACCCTTCAAGGATTTCAGCAGATAAGTAACCCTTCAAGGATTTCAGCAGATAAGTAACCCTTCAAGGATTTCAGCAGATAAGTAACCCTTCAAATATTTAAGCAGATAAGTAACCCTTCAAGTATTTAAGCAGATAAGTAACCCTTCAAGTATTTAAGCAGATAAGTAACCCTTCAAATATTAAAGCAGATAAGTAACCCTTCAAGTATTTAAGCAGATAAGTAACCCTTCAAATATTTAAGCAGATAAGTAACCCTTCAAATATTTAAGCAGATAAGTAACCCTTCAAATATTTAAGCAGATAAGTAACCCTTCAAGTATTTAAGCAGATAAGTAACCCTTCAAATATTAAAGCAGATAAGTAACCCTTCAAGTATTTAAGCAGATAAGTAACCCTTCAAATATTTAAGCAGATAAGTAACCCTTCAAATATTTAAGCAGATAAGTAACCCTTCAAATATTTAAGCAGATAAGTAACCCTTCAAGTATTTCAGCAGATAAGTAAACCTTCAAATATTTAAGCAGATAAGTAACCCTTCAAGTATTTCATCAGATAAGTAACCCTTCAAATATTTAAGCAGATAAGTAACCCTTCAAATATTTAAGCAGGTAAGTAACCCTTCAAATATTTAAGCAGATAAGTAACCCTTCAAATATTTAAGCAGATAAGTAACCCTTCAAGTATTTCAGCAGATAAGTAACCCTTCAAATATTTAAGCAGATAAGTAACCCTTCAAGTATTTCAGCAGATAAGTAACCCTTCAAATATTTAAGCAGATAAGTAACCCTTCAAATATTTAAGCAGATAAGTAACCCTTCAAATATTTAAGCAGGTAAGTAACCCTTCAAATATTTAAGCAGAACTGAAATTGCATTTTTCTCCCTTTTTGATGAAAAGCTTGTTTCTCATAGTTCAGGGATTTCCATGCCTCTCAGTCTTGGGTAAAAGACCCTGGGTGGGCATAACTGTGTACTTGTTATTACAGAGTATCTAGAGAGGGATCAAATCAAATAAAGCCAATACTGGAGCTCTGTGACTTCAGAACATGTTAGCAGGTCACAGTTCCCTTAGTCATATAACCCTGAGCTACCAAATAACAACAATGGCTTTTAAGTTTATAAGCTTTGTTGCATCCCTCACTTTTGGCTGCAGACTTTAGTCTGAAACATAGGAAGGCACATACTGGTAAGCTGCTTATTCTCCCTGACGGTTAATGATATCTGATGCATGACATTTTCCACTCTTGTCTTGAAAGCTGGTGGACAGCTCACTAGATCTCCCAAGAACCCTTATTCTGAGGCAGATTCCATTTAAATTACTGCTGTCTTTAGAAGTAGTGGTGCTGCGGTAGTGTTGTCACCTCACAGTAAGACGTTGTCCTGTTCGATTCTCAGCTAGAGCGTCTTCTGTGTGGAGACATGCATGAATGGGCGTACCGTTGAAGGTTGTGCGTCAGGGCCGGCAACTCGGAACGTAAAAATCTACTGCCAATCATTAGCGGACCGGAGTTCCGCTGTTGCGACCCCTAACCGGGAAAAGCCGAAAGACACAACAACAACAACAACAACAACAACTGTTTTATAATTTATCTCTTCAGTTATATAATATAGACTACAGATATGAATGATAACAACAACTTGCTGATAATTCTGTAGTAACCATGAGAAGACGAAACAACCTGAATAAATACATGTAAAAGATTACAGTCTGGGCAACTCATAAGTGTTAAACACACATTCATCATTGGCCACTCTTAGATGGCAAAATACTTCCTGTGGTCCTGACACTGACAAGTTCATAATTTCATATAAATGGCTTAATGGAAAAGACTCACCAAAACATGGTTCATGCAGGATTGCTCCTTAGCTAATAAAATCTTGCTGAAAACAAAAAGCTCACTCCTTCCTCTTATCTTACACATCTCCATGCCTTTCCCATATTTGTAAACCTAAATTCTACTCCAATCAATCTTCTAAACCGCTGCAATAATAAAATTGTCAATTTCGCTACTAGCAAATGATATAAAACTCATCATTGCCAGGCAGTTAAACAACTCAGCTGGCTAGAAACACCACACATCCTAGCATCTAACCAGTTGGTGACCTGCCATAAAACCATTCATAATCCTGAGCACTGCCCTGCCCTTAGTAACATCAGTTACCCCTACTGGCCAACTAGGTCATGACATTCTGCGGATAAGATGCTTCTCTAACTCATCAGATCTAATAATCATGCTTGTAGTCAACAAATATAGATACATCATGGAATTCTCTACACATCACTCTAAGACAGTGAAACAAAAATATTTATTTTATTTATCATTTGTTAACCAGGAAAGTCCGACTTGGAACAAAGCCAATTTTCAATGGAGGCCCGGGGAGAAAGGCTCCGGTTGCATGTCTTTGTAGTGTGGGAGGAAACCAGAGCACCCGACGGAAACCCACATGAACGCATGGAGGACATGCAGACTCCACAAAGAAGGCACCCCAGCCGAGAATCATACTGGAGAACCTCTTGCTGTGAGGTGACAACGCTACTGCTGCACCACTGTGCCATCCTTCTTTAAACTCCAACAAAGGTAATACCCTAGAGAAACATGGCAAGACCCATATGGCACCAGACTAATTTTTAAATCCTAACTTCCAATCCACACGACTCCACCAAATTCTTTCCTACCTCCTCTTCAACATCCTCATCCCTAACACTGATCTCTCTTTGCTACTTTATCTCAGTTTTCATTATACGTTGCTCTACCATCCTCTCTCCCTAATTATATCTCTAGATCACCTCTTCTTAATGCCTCACTTATTGCATGGTGTCAGCTCCTAAATCCATTTTTTTTCTCTTCCCAGGTTATCTTTTTTATGTCTCCATATCTGATTTTAATGTAATACAACTTCCTTCATAAAACTCCAAATATAATGTTTTTGTTTTGTTTTGTTTTCTTTTCAGCAGAAAGTCCAATTCTCAAACTGTGCTTTTTAATGTCTGCTTCATCCTCTACAAAATAAATAAATCTTCCCTTCTTTAATTTACTATAAAGTCATAAGTTTGACCTTTCTATTATAATGTACTACTGGCATTCTTTTGTTTGGTCCTTTCCTTCATAATTGTATTTTGAGCTGCTTTACTATAATCCAATTTGATATATTCTGTAACAATGATTTTTGAAACTATGATTCCGAATATGTTAAATACTTACATGTGCTGTTCTAATGCTGGAGCTTTTCTCCCTGGCCTTCTGCTGAAAAGGGGTTTCCTTAAAAAAAAAAAAAAAAAAACAGCTAGAATTTACCAGTTAATAAATGTAAATAAATAAATAAATGAGATCATTGAAAATAGTATATATAGTATAATAGGGCTTGATTTGATTTGTAGTGACCATAATCTTTTACACTTCTGACAACCAGCTTTTATTACCCGACCCTAGACATGTTAGCTGTTTACATTTCATGCAGGCATTTCCTTTCTGAAAACAGGTCTTATTCCAGAAGACAGTTATGTGCAATGGTCACTGATGCAGCTAATGACAGCTGCAGTAGCAAGGATTTATTGTTAGCTACTTGGTGTTCTGACTTCAACTAAGTAACTTTCTAATCAAGGGCTAGCCAACGGAAATAAACTTCTAAGGCCATCATCAGATCTTATCTACAGAAAGCCATAAAATGTGAAAGTATTACCCCTGGTCATTAATTCTAATAAAAGCAATGTCTTTAGTTGTTTACTTACAAAATAACTACCTGATAGATCTTTCAAGTTGTAAATCAAGGACATACATCTTAAAAATTATAACTTTACTGCTGTAGACCTACTTTACTGCACCTGATAAATCAACTGCCACAACTAGAACACTACTACACCAGGCAGAACACACCACTGGGAAAGAAATTCAATACAAAATACTAATTTGTAAATCTAAAAGTGCTATAAAATTTGCAAGTCACTTTAAAATAATTAAAACTATAGTTAGAAAAAACTCTCTGCAAACACTGCAGGAGTCCAAATTACCTTGCAATACATAGCGTTTTGCAAATTATACAAGCAATTTATAATTATGAACTGGACACATGAATAAAGCTACAATTAGCAAGAAATACATATTCACATTTTTGTCCATCATTTGATCTCAGGGTATTTCAGTATACATATATTTCTCACAGGGTGTCTGTACTTGGAGATGGGGAGGGCAAATGGAAAAACTGGACTTAATTATTATCCATCTTTAGTTTTATTCACAGATGCCGAACTTGAACTTACCAGTTGCTTTTCTGTCACTGGGCCTGCGACTGGACTGCCTTTCTGTAAATAGAATGAAAGAGGCTGTCATTTAGCAAGAATAAAATCTCAAGAAGAATGAATAATACTTTCTATGCTTCTGTTCATATAATTACTGGTTTCTCCATATTCACAGAATGGTATCTTTTTACAAAATGATATGAATCATACACAGACAATATGAATCTGGCAAGGCTGCAAGGGATCTTAATTCACTGTCCTAACAATTCAAAACATGACTGATAGAGTCTGCAAGCAGAAGAAATCTCCTCTTTTGCTAAGTCTTCCAATTTATGTGACATTAATGCAACGCAGTATTTTTTTATGTGATCGCAGTTCCTTCTCACTCATGTTAGTAACCTCCCAACAGTATTACAAATCTCTTTGCTCTTTCACAGAGCTGTTTGACCTAGTTTGTGCTATGCACTTTAGCAACCTCAACATTTAGCATGCTTTACAACTAACAACCATCTAAGTGAATGTCAGAATTTCCATATTCCTTCTTATTTAACCCATATTATACAACACAGCCTCATTAGTATTCTAAAACATGCACACTAAAGCACCAATCAGCACGGTCCATATTCCTTCTTATTTAACCCATATTATACAACACAGCCTCATTAGTATTCTAAAACATGCACACTAAAGCACCAATTGGCACGGCACACCTGTTGTAAATCTAGTGTTGGAAATGGGAAAAAGTTTGGTAGCAACATCAGGGAAACCTTACAAATTTAAACTGCATGCAAGTAAAAAAAAACACAGGTAATTTAAAATACAGTAAATAGACAGGCAAAATACTTCCTGAGGTGTATTTCTGAAAACAAAATCATATCGTCTTTCCAAGTGTAACTCTAAAATCCAAATACTAACAAATGAATTTCAGAATCTAAAACTGCCAATTCAGCAGTTGAAGTAAAATAGCATCAGCTTCCCATCCACAGAATTCAGAGAAGAAAAATACCATATATTCTCATTTCTAAATAACACTCCAACAGTAAAATATCAGCAGACAAATTAAAATATTACTACTGTCTTTCGGCTTTTCCCGGTTAGGGGTCACCACAGCGGAACTCCGGTCCGCTAATGATTGGCAGTAGATTTTTACGTGCTGGCTTGCCGGACCTAATGCACAGCCTTCAGCGAAGGAATGCCCATTCACGCATGTCGACACACAGAAGACGCTCTAACTGAGAATCGAACGTGCAGCATCTAACTGTGAGGCAACAACACTAAAGTAATAGAGCAGCTGTCCATGCAACACTAGAAGTGAAACAACAGCAGTTTCAAATCCACAAACTGCATAAAAGACACAACCCCTTCATGATAGCATTTCAGATACCCAAGCAATATATGTGATAATAAAATAAAAGTTTGACTTAAAATAAAATTGTAAAAGATATAAAGCCATGCATAACATTAAATAAAATAAACTTGTTATTTTTTTATATAATAAAGAACACTCAAAACACACAAAATGTTAAAAAAAAAACTAAAATAAAATAAAATTAAACAATTTGATACAAAGGTTATATTGTTTTATAATAGCAGTAAGCCACAGTCAGATGTGGACAATATTTGATTTGTCCACAAAACTTGTTTGGTCACTCAGGCTTTACCCTTGTGACCCAACCATGCCATCTGCTGGTAAAGAAAGCATTACCCTTGCCCAGCCATGGGTTATTGTGAAATCAAATTCCAATATTGCACTCTTGCAAACATGACACTACTTCCCATATTTAAATCCTCACTACTTGTCTATCCTCTCTGCAGTATTCAAATTTCTAACACTTAGGCTTCTGCCTTTGCCCTTCATTATTTAACTTAGTTTTATTTTAATTTATCACTAACCATGTTATTGAAATAGTCTTTTCTCGACCATTTAAACCATGACTTGAATTATTAAGGTAAATGAAACATATATATGGCCAATTTAGTGTATCAGACCCAAGAGGATGCTTATGTGAGTTGGGAGGAATCCTAAGTATGAGAAGCAGTCATGGAGACTATTGGAGAACATGCAAAACTCTGCAAAGAAAACAACAAAAGGGTAGGATTGAACACATACCATGGAAATGTGACAGGTGTGAGACAGGATTTCTTTCACTACACTACAAGCCCCTAAAATAAAAATCCTTGCTTGGGCCTAGTAGTCACACTAGCTGAGAAAATTAAACTTTGAGGAAGCTCCATTCTGGAAGCACATACGCCTACCACACACAAGAATATATATCTTGCGCTGAAATTTAGAAATAAGAGAAATGTTGATGGTGAGAGACCAGAAATATGATATTTTTTTAATCTGGAATGTCTTTGAAAGCCAGGAAAAAGAGTTGATCAAGATAGTGCTTGGCTCAAGCTAAGCATCAGTTAGTTAATCCTATGTTAACTGGTTATATAAACGGATTCTTGCAAATAATTTTTCAGCAGTGAACTGGGCCAGAGTGCCACCGTTTCTGTCAATGGACAACTTAAAAGAGAAGAAACCACAGTGCCCAGAAAAAAACACACATGACAACAGGAAGGACATAAAAAAACTCCATATAAACAGTAACTAGAGGCTAGGATGGAAATCCAATTTCCCAGACTCTGCGGTAGTAAAAGTAATTGCAGTGCTGTTAAATTCATAGGTGAACACTAAGCTATCACTTTACAGACTATTGCAAGCCTAATCAATAAACAGAAGTCAGAATCAAACCAGGTACCTTGTATCTCTGAGGTATAGCCCTCAGCCATTATGATAACTCCTTCTCCAATACCCCTCAACTGTACAGATTTTCACATAATGTACAGATTTATGCCTCATATTTTGGTCCATTTGACATAATTGTGTTTTTACGGCAAATTAGTGGTAAATCATTAAAGACTGAAGTTAGAAAATAATGCCAGGCATTTGAGTTTCAGACTTCCTATCCTTCAGAAAATACATGCTAATGCAAAACCTGTTATTCTATCAACTTTCTAAGTTTGTTAAAGCAATATTTAAAATGTGTCTCTATTTTTGGGTCTTTGTCCCACTTTTACTTATGGATTTGTCCAGATTTCTTGCTCTAAGAGTTTGAGAGGTATGCCCTTCCCAAAAGGTGAGAATCACACCTTGAACCTTGTGTTTGTATGATAAGTACCCTAACCATGTTCCTAGCAGAAATGCCACATCGCACGAAGATTAGGCCTGATTATCTAGTCTCATCTTCTTTACTGGCAGCATACGGCTTGTGTTGCATTCCTGAGTCTGCTGCCTTTCAGATGAGATGTTAAGTTATAGCTCTATATCTGTCTGAGTACTCAGACGATGTAGATGATCCCATGGCACTTGTCCAAAAGTGTAGGAGTTTTGTTAAAACATATCATATACAAAGTACAATACAAACTTTGCAAGCCAAGTTTTGTGCTGGAACAGAGTAGCAGAAATATGAGAAATAAAACTGGAAGCAGACCAAGGTTTGCTACATAATAACTGAATACAATAGGCTATCCAGAATTTCTAAACAATGCAAATGGGTATATTATTATATTTTTGTTTCATCTTCTCCCATTCTGAGCATTTTCCAAAATAAACAATTCATCTCTCCATCCTCTACCTCTATTTCCCATTTTTGCACATGATGTTGGGGTGTCACTTCCATAATGACAATAATCTCAAGCCAAGGATTAAACTGCTGGGTGGCTAGCCCTGCCATGGTAATTTATCCATACTACTCACTAGCATACACACACACACACACACACACACACACACACACACACACACACACACACACACACACACACACACACACACACACACACACACACACCTACAGGCAATTTTGAGTGCCCAGTCCATCTACTGCATGTCTTTGGAATTTGGGAAGAAAATGGAGCACCCAGAGGAAACCCATGTGACCACAGGGAAGACATGCAGACTCCACACAGAAGGCACCCCAGCTGAAAATCAAACTGGAGAACCTCTTGCTGTGAGATGATAATGCTAACCACTGCACCACTGTGGGCAATATGAACATTTAAAACAGTAAAGGGAAGATGTAAGGTATGGTATGGTACAGAAACCTGGCCAGTAAAAGTACAGCAGCTGAGGAAGCTACAGTTGATGGAAATTAGGTTCCTGATATAGATGGTAGGATGCACAGTCTGGGGAAGAAGAAGAAATGAGGACATCAGAGCAGAAGCCCAAGTAGCTGCAATTGCTCATAAGGTCGACAGCAAATTATGGTGATTATGGCACATGTGCAGGAAAACAGAAGACATTATGGTGAAGAAGTTGGGACAGACAGGAAGAAGGTAATAGAAAACAAGTGCATCCAACATTAGATAAAAATGAAATAGATTTTTTATTGATGCTCATTTGAGCTTTTGTTTTGTACGTCTGTATATCATTTTTAGGTGTATGTATACTTTTCTTGCATGCACATATTTAGTTGTACTTTTGTGATTATATTTACCCTTTAGAAGATTCAGGAAATTTCACTGCATGATGTTGCATGTTGAAATGATAATACATTTGACAGATATGTCAGTATCTACCCAGAACTGTAGGATATTACTAACTCAAGCTAACACAAGGTCAACAGGAACTAGTAAAAGAAGGGATAGCCTGACAGTTGGCTGCATGATGTCCCCTTGAATCAGTTACCCACCATCTGTAAATTTACAAATTGTTAGTAAAAAAATAAATATAAGAAATGCAATTTCTCTATCACCTTCCCATACAAGAATAGCTAATTTTTATATTCGTCATATTACAAACACGCATTGAGAAATACAAAGTCCTCTGACAAGACACTGCTAGAATGCTAGAAGTGAAATGAAAATATTAGCTCTTATATGGAACTTAAAATGAAGACCTCCAGCACACTATGTTGGTGCCATTGGCCCTGGACCCGTACCTCCAGCACACTATGTTGGTGCCACAGGCCCTGGACCAGTACCTCCAGCACACTATGTTGGTGCCATTGGCCCTGGACCAGTATCTCCAGCACACTATGTTGGTGCCATTGGCCCTGCACCAGTACCTCCAGCACATTATGTTGGTGCCACTGGCCCTGGACCAGTACCTCCAGCACACTATGTTGGTGCCATTGGCCCTGGACCAGTACCTCCAGCACACTATGCTGGTGCCATTGGCCCTGGACCAGTGCTGGGGAGAATAACAACCACAAATGCCATATTTAAGACATTTATCATACTCCTCCCTTTTCAGATGTGTTTCATAGAGCAGCAAGATATCTGATTGATAGATCATAACCACAAAATATTCTTTTGCCCTTTTGACAACAGTTGTAAGAACATTAATTTTCCAAGATAAAAATGTAATCTTATCAAGATCTGCATGATATCCCTAAGGAAGCTAATACAACTTTCCATCCTAAGCTCAAATGTTCCTTGACTGCATTTGCAATGTTCATGATGAACGGAATATCACTTATTGGCCTTTTACAGCCATACTGTGAACAAAAAAAGCAAGAAAATAATTGCAAACGTATAGATCCTCATGCAAATCTGCAGGTCTGTTAGTGCAACTACTGCAACTTGCAAGCTGAAGCAGATTAACCATACAGAACCCATAGCTTTACAATAACTTGCTAACTCAAACAAGCAACATTAAAACGATTTATAAAAAATGCCTTCAAAGGAGACAGAAAATAACCTCTACTAGAGAAGAAACATAGGTATATAAAGTTCTGAAAAGAAAATCACAGTAATAAGCAGATGTGAATATTACTCGGATTACTAGTGAGATCCCCCCTCCCCCAAGCCATCTTCAAATTATTGTTTCTGCTACATACATTATACAGCTGACTTGGTAACTGTTCAAGAATATTTCAAAAAAGCATTCCATTAACACATAGGCACATACATGCCTGATTTTATATACAAATATATCCACAAAAGAAAGTACAGTTTCAGTTAACATTTTTAGACCATGTCCATGCTTTCAGGGTGTTGTCTTGCTGTAAATTCTGCCCTCTATCTCTCTTTGGTTGTCTAAACAGAGGACACAGCTCCTTTTCTCCAGCTGGGGGAACAGGTGCAGAAAGTCTCATCTTTCATGACCCTCTGACTGTTACCACCTCCCAAATTCAAGCTTACCAGTGATTACAGTTTTAATTTGACCTCCATCTACTATGTAACTTGAAATGTAAATGGGCCACCCAACAGCCAAACCTTTAGGATATAAAGGTAAAACAAGCAGAATGTCCATCTATTTATAGCACAAAGGTAGATAGCAGGTGTATATTCCAGGTGCTTCAGTTTGGCGTTAACTGAATATTTATTCAAACTGAATATTTATTCATTTATTTATTTTATTATTAATTTGTTTAACTGGGAGTGTCTGACTGGGCCAGAAGCCCGTTTTCAGCAGAGGCCTGGGGAGGAAAGCTCCAATTACAATTATAACATCATATGTAGACACATAGCACATGATAGGTACACATTTAGAAACATTTAGAAACCTAGTATCATAACAAGTCATATGTACAATTGTGTATTTGGTAAATATATTTTTTTTAAACAGAAGAATTATATGTAAATAAAAGGTGATGCAATAAATATCAATGCTACATCATGGGAAATTTGATAGGTTTGAAGTTGAGTATCTAGTGTAAGATGAATATCTACTACAAGTAAGTGAGTAACAAAGCAATGAATGTAAGTATAACTAAGATGCTATAAAACTACAAATCAGACATTCTGTTATTGCATTGTTGATTGACTTGACTTATGAAAGAAAAAGGTATATAGGAAAGGAATTTAATGAGAGAAACCAGGCATGGGGAAGATGTAGATTAGGAATGAGGTAAGGATGTTGTTATATAGGGTTAGGGGTCTGCTTTAGAAGACTGAAAAAACAAAAGACTGAAAATTCAAAATACTGAATGATGGAATTTGCCCCTTCTCCACTGTTGCATGATCTTGGAGTTGGTATATATAGTTAGTAGGGGGTGGGTGTGGGGGTATTTCGAATTTTTAGTCTTTTGGGATTCAGTCTTTTGGGTTTTCAGTCTTCTGAAGTAGACCCAGGGTTAAGTATGATCATCCTGGGGTAGAATAGTCTTTCACCGCATAAACTATGATCCTGTTCACCTGCAAAACCTTACCCAAAACCAATAACATTGACAATATTTTCCTTCATTTAAAAACTGGTATACCTCACCAACAGTCTTTTATTTCCCTCTTAAACATATTGGAAGGAAAATCCTGTATACCCTGAAAATGGAAATATATTATTCCTGCTCATCAATCCATTTAGCCAATAATTTGGTAAAGAAAGTGATTTAGTTTTGAGCAGCTTCCAATGTATTTTTCAATGAGCTTGCATTTAGTCCAAGAAATATATTCATTTAGGGAGCTGTTAATTGTCTATATTCTGGTGATTACTAGGGTAAATTTCTTGTCAATTCCTTTCATCTCTGGCTCAACGTCTAAGCCACTGCATTATGAATAGTTGGTTATCAGTAGAATACAACAAACATTCCGTTTTTTTCTCTTTTGGTCATTAGGAGCTTTCAACAAACAAACCAGGAGTCAAGGACCCTTCAGGAAGATGCATCCTTTCAATGAACATTCAAGAATATATGAGCATATATAATAATGTTGGAGAGGGGTATAATGGTTATGACACAAGTTTTATACAGAAATACTACAAGATTTGGATACTACAAGGTTCATCCTCTGGTGGCTAAGGATCACTGCCATAATGGTAAAGTGATGTATTCAGTTCAAAGAAAATACGCTATTTAGTCCGTTACTTATAAGGTCAGTAATAGCATCCTGGAAGTAGAACATAATCTTGCAATAACTCCGAGTGTTGCCTTAAAACAAAAAAGATGGTACATTAAGTCTTATGTCAATGGTAAAAGCATGCTGGCATAAAAAGGAAAGGGAAAAAAAAAAAGAGAGAGAGAGAACATTTCCACCACACTTCTTCTTACTATTGTCTCACACAGAAATATGAATCCATCTCTGGGACACCATGCCACAAAGGATGCTGGGATCTTAGAAACATTGCCCATAGTAAAAAGAATAATGAGGGTCTCCTTACAACAGGGATAGACCTCTGATTTCCTTAATAGGCTTAAAAGAAATGCAATACATGTTATGTTATCTATAAGCTAATTCTAGCATGAAGAACAACAGAAATGAACAGTAGGAACATCAAACAGACAGGACAGCTGTGAAGAATGGTTTATTTTTGGCAAGAGTTTTGGACCTGTATAGCAGTATGACAGCTGATGTAAGGCTGTGAGAATAAACATTAGACAGAAGGAGGTGTATATTTCAGGGACAGTGGCAGGGAGATGAATGACAGCTGGTATGGATAAAGCAATCAACATGATCATCATTTTGGTATTTCCTTTATTTCAAAGGTCTTTACACACACTGTATTTAAGGTTGGTAGAAACTGAATTAATATGAGTTGCTAGTAAGTACATCCTTACCCACGCACAGCCAGAACATTTCTTGCACCAGTTTTATTGGCAAAGCATAACCCTAGAGAAAGAATTATGGGAATTGTGTACATTAGGTAGATCTTATTCTGCTCTTGTGGGATATTTTTCTTTAAGACATTGGTTTCACCTGCTTTCTATATATAACTTGTTTTGGGTAAATAGGAAAAAAAAATTTCTTCCCATGACATAGTTTGTAATAATGCTCATAAGGCAGTTATCACGGAGGATTAAGGATCTTAGCTGCTAATGGCCTGCTTCCTGTAGCTCAGGGTTTGATTTAACTACACAGCACTATGTCCTACAAGTTTATCTGATTAACAAATGAATTAAGAAAAAAAAACAGTGTTAAAAACTGCTTAACTATTTTTGCTTATGCATTCCTATAATCAGAATTAGGATAACTAAGCTGTTTTACAATCGTGTAAATGAAGACATGTAGCGAAAAGTAAGACAGAAATTAATTTAAGCAGCTTATGCTAAAAATGCAGTATGACTGTCAGTAGGGACAGATAGAAATTACCCATTTAAATCACTCAGTATAATTCTGCATAAATACTCAATTTCAAGTCCATTTCAGACTAAGACAGCAATGTAAGAAACGGAAATGAAATAGTAATCTCATGTTTTCTTATAGACTAATATTTAGTTTTAACTATGGGGATTTAGAATACAGTCATGAGAGTAATCATTCATTGAAGAAGTGTAAGCTAAGACATTCTGATGCATAATTTAGAAATGTATTAAAGCGCTCTGATTGCTACAGTTTACAATGTTCAGCAAATGTTATTACTCTTAACATTCAAACTCCCTTCACATACTAAATAGAATATTTATAAAAAGTTTCAATAATGAATGGCTTGGAAATAAAGTATATCATGACAGATATTCTAAGAAAATCTCTAAACCCTTAAGTAATCAAGCAAAGCTTCCAACACAAAGAGATGTAAAATGACTGGTTTGCTGAAATGTGGAAAATTTCTGAAAATGTTACCTTTTTAAACTCCGATTTCTGAACAAGTTTTCCAGGAGATGGTAGAGTGGCGACAGTGAAGTTGTTTGGATCCTCACAATCACGAATTTTTGACTCTTTCAACAAAGAGTCGAGTTTCTTTTTTGCTACATTTTCTACTTGTTTCCTGTTTGCTGAAGCCTGTAGTTACACATGCAAAGACAAACGTATTGTTAAAGAAAATGTGCTTTTGTTCTCTGTTCTACTGGTTGCACACTTTATTTTGCAAATCCCTTTTACATACTACAACTACTGTTACTACTACAGCTATGACTAATACTACTGATACTATAACCAGTAAGATGAGTGCACAATTAACTAACATGCACCAGGCAATGGAATAGTTTTGGACTTGATAAAACTTCAAGTCCTAAACTACACAGTTGCAGATGTTTCTATATTTTATTTTTTGTTTTCATTTAAGATGGGAACTGGTGTCACTTTAAATAGAAGATTGCTTAAACTTACCAAGATTCTCCTGAGCAAAGAAGTCACATGATTAATGGGTTATGAGTGACAAAAAGCCACATAATCTACATGGATTTCACTAGATGTTATCATTAGCACTAGCTGCTTGACAAAAAGACTCAATCACCAATGCATGCAGTATGGGTTTTACTGCATATACTGGCAGTATTATCACTAAATAATATGTACAATAAATGTGCTACCACCAATGCATACAGCACAGTGTAGGTGTTATCACTAATATGTATAGAACAGGTATTACCACTACTGCCTACAGTTCAAGAGTTTAGAATGAAAAATGAGGCCACAGAGTACACATTTCATAATACTCCAAAATGTACAGTTTCAAATTATTACCTGAAGTGCTACAGCACAAACATTTGCATTATTTTCAGTCAGGATTTACTCTGCACTGTTTTATTTCTTTCCTAATCCACTAACAGCTTATGCCTTCTAACTCTGAATGAAAATGGAGCAGTTTACAAGCCATATATGTTGTCAATACATGTGCATGCACACACATACACACATACACACACACACACACACACACACACACACACACACACACACACACACACACACACACACACACACACACACACACACACACAATCATGTCTAAACACAACTGATCGAAACACACCTGATTTAAACTCACTTCATCTAAACAAGCAAAACTAAAGAAAAAACAAATAAAAATAAAGAGGCAATCTCCCACTGTCCCCTCATACCCCCTAACTTATGTATAGCAGCTCTACGGGTATGCTACAGTGGAAGAAATGGAAAAAGTACTGAAAGTGCACCTCCAGTTTGCATAACCCAGGACATTGTAATAAAG